>NC_062194.1:1665000-1717500 GCF_912470025.1 Vespa velutina
CAAATAAAACTTATTGCGAGAAAAAACAGATATACATATAAAAATTACTTGTATAATATATACAATAATATTTACATCTCCAGAATCAGACTTTTTCTTTTTCTTCTTTTTCTTCCCTTTTTTATCTTCACTACGTGCTTTCCGCTTTTTACCTTTCTTTTTCTTTCTTTCTTCTGGTTCATAATCATCGTCTTCTTCCTACAAATAGATACATTTAATGTTTATATATTGAATATCATAAGTTTATTCAAAATTAAAAAAAAAGAAGGAATATATATATATATACATAAAAAAAACACTTACTAATATTGGAGATTTCTCTGCATCAGATGAGCCATCTACTTGTTGACTAATATTAGAAACCTGACCTCCAGTTTCATCCAGATCATCTTCTCCTGAACATTTCATATTAATAATATTTCAATAAAACATAACCAAAAAATCAAAATAAAATAAATTTTAATAGTAGACAAAACTGGAGAAATCAATTGAATTTAAATATAAAAAATAAAATTCTAAAGCAATTGATTCATCAAAAGAACTAATGCTTTATTCTACAGGTTATTATTATACATATACATATATATATATATATATATATATATACATTTATATATATATATGTATATATATATATATATAGTTGTTCCTATATGTATTAAGCAGACAAAATCAATATGTGAATGGTGATTATAAGTTGGGTTTGGCAAAAATGAAAACCACACTTAAACTCTGACAAAATCAATAAAGTATAACAGTATAAGAAATATTATAACATAATAATCCAATAAAATATGAAATATTATGAAATTAAAATAATGATTAAAACGAAAATATGATATTCGAAAAAATTTTTAAACAAATTAAAACACCTCAAAATGTCACAATAACAAATCACAAAACAGAAATGAAAGTTTCCCTCCAAAATAGAAATATTATTATTTATGACAGAAATATATGCGTTAAATCGTCGTTTACTAACCATCCATATTCTAATACCTGAAAGGAACGATTGACGGTTATTAAACCAAATTTAAAACTTATATAAATGCTATTTTTCACTATCTTTATAAACTATTACGATGACTATTTGTCGATGATAAGAAACACGAGAAAAATCGGTTTACGAATGTAACGTATGCATTATATTATGCACAAGTAAGTTTAACAAAAATGTACAAATTATTACAGACTAATCCGCGTTCGGCGAATGCTTTGTGCGAGTGTGCGTCCGCCATTTTCTTTCAAAGGGCATAACGCATACGAAGTATTTATTCATAATCTTATCGTACTCTCGATCGATCCCGTAAGCCTTCCGAAATAATTTTAAAACGTATCTATAAAAAAAAATGATCACGGGTATATTGAAAAGAGGTTAATTGTAAGATTTTTAATATTTTATAATCGCGTACACGAACCGGCTATTATAACAACCCTATAAGTGTGTCAGTCACGAAGTACACACAGCTGCACTAGATACTTCAAAAACCGAAGCGAGCGTCACAAAGTTACTACCTAGAAAAATAATGATGACGATAATGATAATAATAATATTTATAATAATAATAAAAAAAAAATAATAATAATAATAAAAATAATAATAATAATAATAATAATAATAAAAAAAATAATAATAATAATAATCGTAATAAGAATACCGACAAAATATCACAGACTAACGAGTATTCATTGCGACATATTTTTAATAATTTCACGTTCGCTACTACTGGATAAAACATAGTACAAGTAATAATAGTAATAGTAGAACAATAATATAGTAATAACGTGTACTATGACGGAGGAGGAGGAGGAGGAGGAGGAGGAGGAGGAGAAGGAAAAAGAGGGGAAAAGGGATATTAGATGTAATAACAATGGTAGTAAACTGATAATAACACTTAGATTGAACGAAACAAAACAGATATACATGTTCGATTCAAAATTCTTCATTCTTTCGCGACAGTCGGATATAAGAAAGTAAGTACGAATGATAAGAATTGAAAATTTATTTGTTTGCTGACGCATATATTTATTAATAGTTGCGTCAAAACTATATATGCACATTATTTTTGATTTCGACGATGATTATTGCAAAAGAGTCATTTTATTTTTATGCCAAAAATATAAATGTGTGGATTTCAAATGTAAACAAACAGCTGAGAGAGTAAAAAAGTTTTTTTTTTTTTTTTTTTTTTTTTTTTTTTTTTTTTTTTTTTTTTTTTTAACTAAGCAATACGACAAAAGATATTATAAAAAGAAAAAAAAAAAAAAAAGGTTGCAAAAAGGGGAGAAGACGCATCCATGTGATTTTTCGAAGTAGTTTTCCGGCACGCGGTCAAACGCCGATCGCTTTCCGAACGTTGAATCATCATATTCCATGACACTCGATCGTAGGATCGATCAATCCTGGACAAGGCGCGAAATGTTAACGTACACAATATATAATATCATTTGAAAATCGTAAATGTTACAACGAAAGCTTTTTAGAGAGTTTTAAAAAAAGAAAAAAGAAAACGAAATTATTTCCCGACGATATAGATTCTCGCGCCTTTGAATCGAACAGCGCGATCGGCATTCGAGCAAGAAAGATGAGATGAAAAGAGAAAGAGAGCCAGGATAGGTAGGTAGGTAGGTAGGTAGATAGGTAAGTAAGTAGAAGGTAGGCAGAGAGGAAGAGAGAGAGAATGAGAAGGAGGGAGGGAGAAGGAAAGAGAGGAGAAGAGAAGAGAAGAGAAAAAAGAGTGAGACAGAAGAAGAGAAGGAGGGGAGAGTGAGTGAGAGAGAATGAGAGAGACAAGGAGAAAAGAATACTTCGAAATACATGATCGCATATTCGACGAAGGACACAAAAATCTTCTTTCGATGCGTTTTGTTCCGTATTGCCGACTGACTTGATGCGAAACAGAGAGGAAGGGGGGGGGGAGGGCCCAGGGTAAGAGGGGAGGGGGGGGTCAAGAAAGAAATGTTTGGAAAAAGAAGAGAGAGAGAGAGAAAAGGAAGAAAGAAAAAGAAAAGGAAGAGGAAAAGGAAAAAAAGAGGGAAAAGAAAAATCAAAGAGAAAAAAAAGAAAAAGGAAAAGAAAAAACAACAAGAAGCAATTGACATGGCAGCCATCATACGAAAAGCGCGCGTCCTGCTTAGCCGACGAGGACACGCAACTTTCCGGCGGTTTCGGCGATAGTGTTCTCTTCTTCCGATCACTACTCACCCGCGTAGCTTTCCTCCACCTCCTCGTCCGATGCCATTGTTTAAATTTACGATTTAATTAAGATAGAAGACACTGAGAATATCGTTCTCCTTTAATTGGTATAATATTATAACGTGTAGAAAAACAGCACGGAAATGCGACATCAACGTTCATTCGACGCTCGCTCGCTCCGCGTTCCGACTCGGCGTGCAGTCACTACGCCTTGTACGTGTGCACCCACTGCCCGTGGCTTCTCCCCTCTCGTTCGCGATTCGTCGATTCCTCTCGGTCTCCCCACCACCGCCGATACTATGCTCTATCCTTCCCCTCCCTATGCTCCTTTCTCTCTTTTCTCCCTTCCTCACTCTTTTTCAATCGCTCTCTTTCTCTCTCTCACTCTCTCTTCTATTTCGCCTTGAGAGAGAGAAAGAGAGAGAGAGAGAGAGAGAGAGACAGAATGTTCCTTCCCTTCCCCTTCCCTTCTTATACCCCTCACGTTTCGTACTCGTGCTACGCGAACAGTCAGCAGAGACGCGCGAATACTACGGTCTTTGCTCGCTCTTGCACTTCCCGTTGTTCTTGAAACCCCTCTTCTTCTACTTTTTTGCGACTGCCTCAAAAAACCTTTCTCCTCTCTCTCTCTCTCTCTCTCTCTCTCTCTCTCTCTCTCTCTCTCTCTCTCCTCTTCTCCGACTCCCGCCCCCTTTCTACTCTTATCCATCTTCGATGCTTTGTCCACTATCTTATTATCACATTTCACTTTTCGGACAGCTTAATTCATTTTTCTATCATTTTCTTTCATCTTGTTTTTTTTTCTTTTTTTTTTATTTTTTAATTCACATTTACGTTTCATCTTTCTCATAATTCTCTTGAAATTACGGAATTTTTTTAAATCTCTCTCTCTCTGTCTCTTTTTCTCTATATATATAGCTTTCTTACGTTTCCGGAATACTTAATTTTTTTTTTTTTTTTTTTTTTTATAAAATTCTGCTTTTTAAATTACAACGTAATCGTCACTTTTATTTTATATTTACTTACATGTAAAGAGGAGGCACGTTTGAAAAAACATATGTACGATACAGAGTAAGGGTATAATTCAGTTTTCTTATTAATTTCAATGTTATGACATCTTTTGAATAAAGGATGTAAATTAGAATTAAGCAGATGTACAATTTGATAAAAAATAAAACATAACTGATACTACAGTCTTAACGTGCCTATATATATAAATATAAATATATATATATATATATATACATATATATATATACATATATATTTATATACATTTATATTTTCATTCTTTATGTAGAAAGTTCTGTCTATAATAAATTTCATATTAGTATAAATAAATGAACAAATAATAATTAGTTATCAAACGAATTTATAGTTTATATTAGTTGAATAGAGAGAAATTTATATTATTCATTTCATTCATTAATAACCAATTAGCAAAAAAAAAAGCTTTGATCATAATGCAAGCATATTTTGATGTTAAAATACACCAGCAACTATTACTTTTTGAGAACACGGGTGGCTGATATATATATATATAAAGTCTTTTTAATATTGACATATACTATAGATAAAATTAACTGTGTTGTACGAATAAAGTTTCTAAAGAATAAGAACAAAGTTATCACTATTATATACCATGCGTGTATATAATAGTCTTATATATAATAATACCATGTTTGTATCAATACATTTGTATGGCAATTAATGAAAAGAAACATTTCATCCGTAATCTACACTCAGAGCACTTAAGCCTTTTTTCTTGATAGCTTCTGCTACAGCTCGCTCTAAGAAATCTTCTTGTTGATCATTATCCCCTATTTTACCAACATCCCAAGTTGACTCATTATAACGTGGTATCTCTACAGGATCATGTAATTTCAAAGAATTTGCTGATGATGCAGCTATGGAATTAGAAAAATCTCCTGTATCTTGCATATGACTGGATGGACAACACGATACATTTGTATAATCATTATTAGTCCAATAGCCAGGTACCCCATTATTATAGAAAGTATCAGATTGAGAAACGAGTTCTGTTGATTGAACCAAACCGTGATTACGAATTGCCATCATTACAGCTGTATTTTCCATATCATTTCCCCTAAATACACGAAATTCTGGATCTTCCACAGAATAGGATTCAGATGGCATGATAAAGTTTTCCAGCATTTTATTAATAGTATTGTCTACAAATCCTTTTGCCACTTGGCAGGCTTGCCATCGCCTTAATTTCTCTCGTCTTTCAACTTCTTCATGCTCGACATTTTCTGTCTCTTGTATTGTATGTTTGCTGTTGCATGATGTTTTATCCTGACAATAATATCAATTTGAAAGTTTCATTAACAAAATCAAATTATTTGTTTCACGGTAAAACAACAAGCTGTTCTGTATGAATAAAATTATATTTCAAGATATATATATATATATATATATAATATATATATATACATATATATATATATATATCAGGCAATATACACACACACACATACACATATATATATATCAGACTATATATACACGCATTATTGCTTAATATATATATATATATGTATGTATATATTAGGCAATTAATTAAAATAATACATACTTAGTCTTGTAACAATGTCGTGTATAAGTCTCTCTAAAGTTTTAATAAATAATTACCGTTTCCCAATAATTTTCATCGACTTTAATGCATCGTGTACGTTGTCGTTTTGGCGGAGCTGGTCTTTCATGATCATCGGTATCTGATTCCTCGACATCTGTCGCCATTTTCTTGATATTTTATGCAACTATATATTTTATTCGAGCGTTCACTTTACAGTTATAAATAAGTAGAATATTTTCAATAAAGAAAGAGATCGATGACTCTGTATTGTGACTTAATCCCTAATAATTCGATCCACTACAGTTCTTATACCATTGCTCGCATTGTAAATTTCACTTTCAATCTGTTGTTCCTTTACACACATTTTATCAAGAATATTTTAATAATCTCCAACAATCCAATTGTGTTTATATCCTGATTATGATCCTCCTAATGCGGAAGTTTAATTATTGATAATGTCAACACATAAGAGGATATGCAATACGAGCAAGGAGGAATGACTTCTGATAGTTTTAAGATGGCGACTATCGTGTAATATATATAGGATTATTGATAAAAGGATAATTAAGAAAAGGAATTTGTCATTAATATACATTTAATATCAAAACTCAATTACTTCGATAAATAATTTAATTAAACTTACGTGATAAAATAATACTTTACTTAAAAGAGTAAACTCTGATTGGATCGATCTCTCGACGATGACGAAATCGTATTTCAAAATGGCGTAAACATGTGTTCATGAAGATCAAAGGACGTTTGACGTTTGGTCCGTCAAGCAAGACGTTTTTCTAATTTATTATTAGGAAATTTATATTGAAACTTCGTCAGAATATTCCGGGTAATATGGCAACGTGTGGTGAATATATTCGTAGTCAATTTCCAACGATAGACGATGATTTATACCAATATGTAGAAGGTACATTTTTACTAATTAACCTAAGAAAAAAAATGTGTCTTCAAAAGTTCATAATAATGTAATTCAAACAATATAATTAATTTTGTTCGTATAGGTATTTTAGATAGTTCCAAAGATGATTTTGAAGATGGCGATGAGATTTACGAGGCTATCGGGGAAGTTTTACATGAAGTAGCTGATAAATCAGAAAACGAGGTTAGGTCTGTAAAACTCGTATTTACACTCACATATAATCATTTTTTATAGTCATAAATTTATAAATCTGTGTTTACAAACATTCTTTATAGGTTACTTGTCACTTATTTTCTAATTTTTTCTGATTGTCATATTTATTTAAAAATTTTTTTTTTTACGAATTGCCATTGTAATTCTTATGAGGAAGATTTTAAACATAGATGCCCGACAATTCGTTTCTAATATGATTCTTGGAAATATAATAATTTATGATGTGATAGAAGCAAACTATGCGGTATGCATTATATATAAGCAGTATGGAATGATTATTAATAATAAGATTAAATTTGATATATAAATATATTTTGATCATACACAAACAAATTTGCATTATGAAATATGTTCGCTTGAGAAATATTAAGTATTTTTTGTTTTGTTTTTTTTTTTTTTTTTTAATACAGAGAAATATGTGTGAAATTACTAGAAATGTTAAAAGGTAATACCGAAGAAGGACAAGTTGAAAGGAGAAAAAATGGTGTAAATAAAGTATTAAATGCTCCTGTTCATCTAGGAGCAATGGCTGCTACTTTGGAAGCACAAGTAGAACAAATTAAAAGTATATGGGTGACAACAAGGGACGATGCTATGGTAATTAATTATTTAATAATTTTTATTATAATTGGAATATCAATCAATCAATATGATTTTTATGATAGAAAGTGGATGCTAAAAAATTAGAAAAAGCAGAGGCTAAGTTACAACAGAAACAAGAAAAAAGAGTTATAAATGAATTGGGTATAGCAGGCCGTACAAACAACATAAACCAAGCTACAGAATCTGCAAGTGCCAGTCAAATGACAAGTAAAAAAGATAGTAGAATGGAAACCAAAGGTGGAGTAAATAAGACACAAGATATCAGAATAGAAAACTTTGATGTTGCATACGGAGATAGAGTATTATTACAAGGTGCCGATTTAACTCTTGCATTTGGTAGACGCTATGGTTTAATTGGTAGAAATGGTCTGGGTAAGACCACATTGCTTAGAATGATATCCAGGTAATGATAAGTGATATTAATTTTTATTATTAATCTATTAACAATAAATTATTATTAATTTTTAATTATTATTAATTTAGTAAACAGCTTAGAATACCATCTCATGTACGAGTTTTACATGTAGAGCAAGAGGTAGCCGGTGATGATACATCGGCTCTCGAGTCTGTACTAGGATGTGATCAAGAAAGAAGTACTCTGTTAAGTCGAGAAACGGAATTACAAGCTGCAATAGAAAAAGATGGGGGTAAGACAAGTGATGCATTAGGAGAAGAATTAGCTCGAATATACGAAGCTATGCAGTTGGCAGAAGTTGATAAAGCACCAGCTAAAGCAAGTGCAATATTATCTGGACTTGGATTTTCTGTTGAAAGGCAGTCTTGGCCTACCAAAGCTTTTTCTGGTGGTTGGAGGATGAGACTTGCTCTTGCAAGAGCACTTTTTTCTAGACCAGATCTTTTGTTACTTGATGAACCGACGAACATGCTTGATATCAAAGCTATACTTTGGCTTGAGAAATATTTACAATCCTGGCCAACGACTCTACTTGTTGTTTCTCACGACAGAAACTTTTTGGATACTGTATGTATATTTTACTATGTATTTGTATCGATTTTATTTTTCTTTTTTACTTATCGTGTATATATATAATAGGTACCTACGGATATTTTATATTTACGAGGTCAAAAAATAGAGGCATATCGTGGTAATTATGAACAATTTTCCAAAACTAAAGGCGAACGCGAACGAAATCAACAAAGAGAATATGAAGCTCAACAAGCTAAAAGAGCCCACGTGCAAGAATTCATTGATCGTTTTCGTTATAATGCCAACCGTGCCTCTAGTGTACAAAGTAAAATAAAAATGTTGGAGAAATTGTAAGTTCTTTGAAACATAATAATCAATAAGATAGTTTTATGATTTGGATCTGTTTCACAAACATTTTTTTTTTCTTTTATTTTATTTTATAGACCAGAATTAAAACCCATGGAAAAGGAAGGAGAAGTAACACTACGATTCCCCGATGTTGAACCATTAAGTCCGCCAATACTTCAGTTGAATGAAGTTTCATTTCGTTATGAGACTGGAAACGATAATTCATACGTCTTTACTGGTGTAAATTTAACGGCAAGCTTACAATCTCGTATTTGTATTGTGGGTGAAAATGGTGCGGGTAAAACCACGTTATTAAAAATAATAACAAATGCTTTAAGTCCAACACGAGGCACAGTGCACGTGCATCGTAACTTGAAATTTGGATACTTTAGTCAACATCACGTCGATCAATTAGATATGCGTGTATGTCCTGTCGAATTATTGCAAAATCATTTTCCAGGTATGTGACATAGGATTTGTCGTATAGTATATTTTTAATTTTTATCTCGCATTAATAATTCATTTTTTTTTCCTTTTTTTTTTTTAGGTAAACCAATCGAGGAGTACAGACGAATGCTTGGTAGTTTTGGGATAAGTGGTGATTTAGCATTGCAAACGATCAATTCGTTATCAGGAGGCCAAAAATCAAGGGTAGCTTTTGCTTTAATGTGTGCAGCAATGCCAAACTTCTTAGTACTCGACGAACCTACGAATCATTTGGATATAGAATCAATCGAGGCATTAGGAAAAGCACTCAATAGCTGTCAAGTAAGATTTTTATATATAATTCCATTATGATTATAAAATGATTTATTATTGCGATATTTGTATATACGATTTATTATATTATTCTTTGTTACTTTTTCTTTTTTTCTAGGCAGGTGTTATTTTAGTGTCGCACGACGAACGATTAATACGTATGGTTTGTACAGAGTTATGGGTCTGTGGCGAAGGATCAGTTCGGTGCATTGAAGGAGGCTTCGATGAATATCGTAGGATTATTGAAAGAGAGCTTGAAGTATAAAAAATATGATTTTGTTTATATGTTTTAATCTTACAAATTACTTATGCTACCTTGTATTAAATAATGCAATGTTATGAAAATTTTAGAAAATAATCGCGTTAATTAAATTCGTATACAATGCCATTTAATATCGTCCCCCCCCCCCCCTACGCCCTATATATAATTTATTTTTATTTAATCCACAATTCAGTATTTCCAATTTATTTATTCTTTACACATTATGGATTCCTTATAGTTCATCGAATTGCGAAGATATGTTATATTTCTTTCTATAATAAAATTGAATAAATTAAATATATTGTTACATATATATATGTATATATATATACATATACATATATACATATATACAGATACACAACACAATACAGTCTTTAACTTCCATGCTTGTGTTGAATTTCTCAAAATATATTTTACAACATTATTCAAATTATTAATATTTTTTTTTTCTTTTTCAATACTTAATATACGATCATAATTGAATACATTTGAATTTTTTTTTGTTTTTTTTTTGTTTTATTTATTCTTTTTTTTTTTTTGTTTAATATGAGTTTTCTTATCATATTAGATTCTAGTCATCCTTTATATTACTTTAATGAAGATCTCCGAGAGAAGAGTTTCCTAGTTAAAAAAATATTTTTCTTTATAATTCATAATAAATATCAGTTTTGAATATAACTAAGATATTTCTCAGTTTAATTTTATCCCTGATTATACTTACATATCAGAAATCGTTTGCTATGAAAATGTACATATGAAATAATGGATTATGAGAAACTATTGATAGAAATAAAAATATGTAACATTTTATATTTTTTAAATAATGTTACAACATAATGCATGTATATATGAACTTTTTAACAATTAGGTTGCATTAATACTTATTGTTGCAATTGTTTTCCAACATTATTTAACAAGTTTATGATCTCATGTTAGTTTTAACTTAAATATACCTATATTAATCATAGATATAATATGAAATCTTTTTGTGCATTGAAATTTTTACGAAAGAATGTCTGACATATAATAAAGGATTAAAACTGAAACATAGAAAAATTGAAAGTCTGGCAGTATTAAATATTACGTAAAAGCATTATAAACAGATTTATTACAGAGCAGAGTATCATTGCACTTTAGAAGGAAATTTTATATTTTCAATTACTATGTAATAACTCCTCAGATTTTGTTTTGTTAAATTTAATTATAATTACAACTCTAAATAGACCTTCTCAATACACTTTCAATAACAGTAACTTAGATTCTCTGCAAACACAATTTTTCTATGTATTCACACATTACTATTTTGTTAATGTGTAAAACAATGTTAAATGCTGATCTTTTTTCATAAACAAAATGAGATAACTTAGGTAACTAAAAGTTTTTAACATGCCACGTTGATTGCATTGTATTACCACTGTTACTAGACGAAACACTTAAGGGAAGTATTGTATTTGGATTAGATGTTTGTTGAGGCGGTGCTGGAGCCTGTTGCTTTGCAGCTGTAATTTTTTAATCATTTTTATTATATCTTTAATATACTAATTAATTTCATACATATACTTTTCTTATGTAAAGCTATACCAATTTACATAGATAGAGTTATATACATGCAGCATGCAATTAAACATAAAAATTATAGCAACTATTTACAGAATTTATATTAAATTCATTATATTTAAATAACATGCTATGAAATGTTTATTAATGGGTTAACTGAAGAGATTTTCGATTTATTAATGTGGACATATGAAATTTATTTTTATTAAAAATACAATATGTTATGTATGTATAAAAAAAAGTGAGTGAGAAATGAATGATTTTGTGATTTTTTTTATCACGAAAAAAGTTTAAAATGATGATTTTTTATAACAATAAATTGATTGTTTATTATTATAAAAATATATAAAATATATTTTTATAATAATAAATTGATGAATAATGTAATGGTGAATTTGATTTATCCAGATTATTGCAGATGAAAACCCTGTAACCCTTTTCCGATAAATGAATAATTGTACTAGCATTACATTCATTTTTAGAAGAGTTGGCACAGTTACAATAAATCAAACTATAACAGTACCTATTATTAAACCAAACCAGCTCGAGTACATGCGATCATCAATTGTATCAAATGACTTTTAAATAAATCATTAGCTATGATGTGATAGGATGCAAGATAGTCCTTGATTAGTTAAAAAGTTAGATAAAAAATTGACAAACATACGTATAAGTACATGTTTAGAGTCATTGAATAAAAACTAAGCTATTGTTCTAAATAAATAAAAGAGAAATTGTGTATTATTAGTGAGAAATCTATTAATCAAAAATAATTTATAAGGACTATCCATGAATCAGTATGAAAGCGTATATATATATATACATATATATATATATATGCACATCAAACAAATATCTCAGATATCTGTTTAATATTAAATTTATTGAATGTATTAAATTTATTTTTACTTTTTTTCTTACCATTTCTACTGCTGTAGATCTTTGTAAATCCTCTAAAAGGTTCTGGTGGTGGAAAACTCGAAACAGAATGAAACATTTCTGCAAATCTTATCTCCAAATCAAGATTAGAATTTGTAGTTTGTCCATTTCTCATCGACGAGCCTCTCGTAGGAGGTGTTGGTGGTGGAGGTGGAGGTGCAGCCAATCTTTGGTGAGTTGGAGGACGATGCGGAAGAGGTGGAGGTGGCGGAGGAATGCAGGGGGCTGTAACCGTAACTCTGGAAGGTGGTGGTGGTGCTGCTCTTGTTATCATCATTGAAGATGTCGCTCTAGATATTGGAGGAGATGGCGGTCTAGCGATAGGAGGTCTAAGAACACGATTCGTGG
The DNA here is from genome assembly GCF_912470025.1 of Vespa velutina. Taxonomy (NCBI): domain Eukaryota; kingdom Metazoa; phylum Arthropoda; class Insecta; order Hymenoptera; family Vespidae; genus Vespa; species Vespa velutina. The sequence goes on from NC_062194.1 coordinate 1,677,684, forward strand.
GTCTTGATTGAGGTTCATTTAAGCAATCCTGCGATTGATGAAGGGATGGTGGTGTTGGGGCAAGAACTGGTGGAGACCTGGGTAACCTCATGCTTTGTGCTCTTGAGACACTCCCAGAACTTGTTAAACTTAATTTCTTAGGAGGTGGCGATGGTTTCTGAGGAGCTGTGGATGGTGGTGGTGGTTTAGGCGCGAGTGTTGGTTTGCCAAAGCCTTTATGTCCATCTGTATTAGAATTTGCTGAATCTGCTCCACTTGATACCTGTATAATAATAACAATAATAATTAATAATAATAAAATGTTGTTCCATTGGAAATAACGTCAACATTATACACATATATTATATATCTAATCAGAAATGAATATATTTCTCTTACTTGAGGAAATACTTGAGGTTTTTGTGTAGCTGGAGGTGGAATTGGAGGAGGCCCTCGTTTAACATTTTGATTCAAACTACCAGATGAATTAGAGAAATTACTGTTATTAATAGTAGTATGCGAATCTTTTTCAATTGTGTTTCCTCTAAGACCCGTTGGCTTTAACTTTGGCATACCACTTGAAAATAATCCACCTAGGCCTATTGGTCCACTATTGTTATTATTAGCAATACTACTACTGAATGTATTAGGGCCATTGTTACCACTACTGCCGGAAGTTATAGAAGTTGAATCACCTTTGACTTTACCTATAGATAATCAATCAATATTTAATACTTTGATTTGTTAAATGCATATCTATTTAATTTTATAAAGAATTATATGAATTAATATAAATAAAGCATCTTTGAGTCAAAGCATACCACTTATAGCAGGTGCGCTTTTATCTACCGTAACTGTCTTCCTTAGAGCTTTTCCTTCTCTAATTGATTGTAATAACAAACTCCTATCTTGTTCGCCTGACACAGGAGGAGGCGCGGTAAAAGCAGGAGGTAGTGGCGGTGGTGCCGGCATTTTTATTTCTTTTTTACTATACATCAACAACAGTAAATAATTATATACATTTTTTCTTTCTCTCTCTCTCTCTTTTTTTTTTTTTTTTGTTTTCTTTTATTTTCTCACATAAGATAAAAAGACATTTTGGAAAATTGGAAAGAAAGAATACAAGGATGAAGAAAATATATTCCATTGACGATATATATTTATTTTTATATTAAAGAATTAATTTCTTAATATAAATCCAATGAAAACGGCAACGGCTCTGTTATAAATTTCTAATTATAAATTTAATGGGCGTCTATTATATTGTGAAAAGTTAGAAAATTAGGTTACAGTTGTTATCTTCTTAAAGGATAAAATATTTTATACAATTTCAATCGAATTATAATCACATAAAAATATGTGAATACGGGTGGAGGGGAAGTGTGAATAACACTATGATAAATTTATTTACCTAAAACGGAACACTCGTTTCTGTGATGTCAAACATGCCTTGATAATCCATAAAACGCCTGTACACTTTTAACGTGTATTACTACGTTATATTCCTTTGAGTACACATCAATTATACTCGTGATATTGTCGATGTTTTTAACATCAACTAGAATTATAATGACAAGGAGGAATAAAAATTGACATTTGGATAAAAATCTTTCATCCAGTATGATATACTATATGTTGGCAGAAAAAGTTCAACTTCCGAATGTCGAGTATCTTGATACGAGTGGCGATTGTTACGACCTAGCGATTGGTCTCGATAAACTTATGAATCAACTGGAATCGGCCATATATACGATCCAATTACGATGCGACGATAAAAAATCTTTGAGATGATTGGACGTTTTCTAACCTTAACAATACAGTATTATCCAATCACGTGCAATTACAAATTGTCGCGTCATGGCGATAACCCTTGAATGATTAGTATACAGTGGGAGTGGCAAATTGAAATGGAATAAAAATATTATTAAATAGTATTAGAGCCAACGTAAAATGTTTTTCAATTTTTCTATTATTAATCATAACAAACGAAGCAATTATATTTCTTATTTTCAAATAGATATACTTGTACGTAACATAAATTTTATTATACATTAAAAAAAAAAAAAAAAAAAAAAAAAAGAAAATAGATTACAAAAAATCGATCTAATTGCTCTATAATCCCAACAATATCAATCTTTTTATTTAAAGTTGTTTTCATTCATAAAAAATAGATAAAAGATAATGATAGAAAATTGTCTTCATAACTCATACATACACACACACACACACACATATATATATCATACACTTTATATAAAATTAGTTTTAATAATAGCAATTAATTCATAAATATTGAAAAACTTAACAATATCAAATTATTCTTAAATTATTATCATAATAATTGGAATATGAGATAGATAATATTTGATCCGTTTTTTCTTCGTAATTTTTTGATCAACTCACATTATTCCGAATTGATTCATGAAACTTTTGAAAAGTCTCGGCGTTATCAAACAATTTTTATAAACTCTTGTACAATCACGATTATCATCACGACCTATCGAAATCGCATCTTGTATGAGTGTCCCATTTGTCGCATCTTTGAACCATCTATGACTACAATGATAAGATAATAAGAATAATATGTAACTAATACCAATACCATTTACTAAACAACATTTAAAAGAATGATTTTAATCAAAATGATACCTGGATAAACCATCGATAATTTTTTCTGTACTTGTAGGATTATCTGCACGACTGGCGGCCGATACGATCGAACAAACAATATGTTGCATACAAGGAGCTATATAATTATTCGAAAAAATTATTTCATTAATTGTATTACCCATTGTTGACCATTCCATTCCCTCGTCCGTTCCTAAAAATATAAAAACGTTATTATAATAAAATTATTTTTAATCATTGTTATATATGATAAAAAAAAAAAGATGTATGATCAACCAACGATAATGCGATTGCGATGACGACGTAATTGGTTTTGAAAATAGTGGTGCAACTAAAGAAGAAATTCCTGTCACTAATCCAGCGATTGTTAATGCTTTTGTATTAACATTGAGAAGCGTTGGCGAATGTTCGTTCTCTTCATTTTTATATAATAATGGAATAGAAATAAAAGGTATCGATACGTCCCAACTGATCTAAGAAAATTTCAATCGTCAAAAATAAAATTCGAACATTTAATATTTTTTTTTTATTTTATTTTATTTTATTTTTTTTTTTTTTTTTTTTTTTTTTTATATATAACATGAAATAATCGACTTTTTTTTTCTAGCCAACTTACATCGATATTTCCTTCTTCGGAATCGAACGAAATAAATCGTGGTTTCGAATGACCATAAAATGGATTTTTCATTTTGGAAGTTTTTCCTTTATCGAATCCAGTAGATATATAATCGGCTGTTGTTAATTGTATAATAAGAAACACAAGTAAGAAGATCACGTTCATTTTTGAAAAACTTTCGTATATCGTATGTTCCTAATAAAAATACATAGATTAATTAAAGAAAAACATTTTGATTATATTGTTAAATAAATTTCCATGAGATAATGATAATAGAATATTTTCACTTTCAAAGAATTATTATTAGAATAGATACGGATAAACTATCTATAATCACATACAATAATCACATTCACTTCACGTTTATAAACATATTTAAAAAAAAATGTATTACAACGAAGGAAAGGAAAAAAAACAAAACAAAAAAAAAAAAAAAAAAAAGAGAAAAAACAAGGAAATAACGAAGAAAAGATAAATTAATTGTAAATCGTTGACATTTTTAACGAATATTATAATAATAAATGTGTATTCTTAGCTTACTTTTATCAAACACGATGGCATTGATGGACAGTTTTCTACAAAGTCGAGTTCTAGCTAGCTAGCAGACTATGTATAATGCCTAGCCCACCCCTTCGACGAACAGGAAATTCCTTTTCTCGAATAGAATTAACGAGCCTAAAGGAAGAACGATAGACTAAATTGTACCAGGGAAATGGACATTAGCAATTATTATATCTTATTATTTATCACTTAAAATTATACGTTACTTATAAAAAGAAAAAAAAAATTTATATGTGGATAAATACATTTCTCTCCGCTAATTATCATTTTTATTTTAAATAGAGTAAACCTATGTACTTATATTGAAATTATTAACAATTGCTATACTATTGTTTTCACTTGGATAGAAAGAAAAATAAAAAGGTCTCCTTACGTGAAAGAGACGAATTGTCCAATTACGCACGTACACTGCACATGTCGTGCCTTTCGCGTAACTTTCGCAAATTTTCCTAAGCAACGTCCAGAACGAATTCCATTCTGCAAAGACAAATGTACATACATAGAATCTATGAAATGTTTACGCTCATTTCTTTTCACTGTCGTTATTATTGCTCCAAAGTATGTACATCCACTTTCTCGCTTTAGAATTGTTTACCTTGAAACGATATCTAAAATCAAGACCTATCAACGATAATAAAATTATAGACATTTTCCTGTTACCTTGTGTATATCATATTTATTCAAATATTTATACAATCGAATAATCGAATGTAATTATTATATTAATATCTTAAAAAAGAAACAAAAAAAAAAAAAAAGAGAGAAGAAAAAAAACTATAAATAAGACACGATTTAAAATACATAGATTATATACATGGTATATTTTTAGAATAAGACTGAAACTGAAAAATCAGTTTGACACGTTAATAGTCGAACAATTAATGTTGCAAAAGACAAATTATTTCAGCTTCGAAATAATTGTGAGCACTCACAATTTCGGTAAGAGTGACCTGCAATAATAACAATGCTAGAGGAGAGTGCTTTCGGTGACAAAAGATATATACCTATAGAATGTATTCTTACTTACTAAAAGAATGACGCGAGAAGGTAGTAGAACGTCACGCATCGTGATAATATCACATGGAAATCTAACAATGAAAGCGAAACCGTACTGCAATTATGTCGACGATTTGTCATATCCACAAAGGGGTGGTACAGAACTATATATGTCAGAAACAGAGTCTTATTTTCACAGTTTCTAGTGAAAGCATTACCGTATGGACATCTGCTAAGAGACGAATTATTTTTTTAATTTAATTTGTGAATGAATTATTTCAGATCATTAACCCTCAAGGTAAACTTCAAATAAAAATCAATTTATTAATAAGATAATATTATAATAATTAAATGTACTCGCGTACGTAATTTTATGTTTATTATTATAATTTGTAATTAAAATTGAAATAAAATAAAAATCTAAGAAAAAGAAACTTATACTCACGTGTTTCTTTTAATTATTATCTTTTTTCTTTTTTTTTTTTTTTTTTTTTTCTTACAGATGTCACAAGATAATTTAAATAATATCATAGTGGCCTTCATATTTTTGGCGGTCCATGCGAATTGTATTCCCAAATATGACGACCGAGGGTAAGAGATAATAAGAAAATATTAATTATTATAATATTACAATTCACGAAATAATTCCTTAATTGTTTATTTAATTCATATAGTTTTATACCAAGTTCGATAGCTTACATGGAAAAAATTGGTAAGGCACAGGATCAAGTGGCAATGCCATCCCAAGCCGAAATTCGGACTGATACATCAATGAAACACGAGGAAACTACGATCAATGATATCTCGGATCGTAATCAAGAAGCACGCTTTGGTTTCACTAATATTGGGAGTTCTGGTTCTGTAAGTATAAAATTTGTATAGACTATTTGGTTCTTTTTTAACGATCTTAAACTCCAAATAAACATCATGTCAATCCCTTATAGATATTTAGATTAAAATATCTATCGAACTATTTATACTCATAGGGTTACGCTATATCACCTTATGCTCCAGCAAAAATAGATTTGGGTGGACTTCTCTTAGGTGCTATTATAGGAGTCGGTTCCATTCTCATCATTCCAAAATTATTATACGTTCTATCGGGTACCTACGGAAATTATGCGAGAAGTAAGTATTATTAAAATTCAAATGTAACATTTATACCTATGATATAAATGTAAAAATATATAAACATCCGTCGAAACAAGTCTATATTAGAAATTAGAATGTATTTTTTATCGATTAAAAAAAAAAAAAAAAATAGAAGGAAAAAAAAGAATTCTTTACAGGCGAAGAAAATGGTTTCGCACAATCGATGACAAAATTGGACGACGCATTGGCTCGTCACGGTATAGATACAACATCTTGTATGCAACGAGCTGTTTGTACTTATTCTCAACAAGCTGCTGCAGCTGTAAAAGTAGCCGACGAGGAGAACGAGGATGAAAAGATATCTTCTTTCGATAGAATGATAGATGCGATAACTACCAATCAAGTTTTTCGAACAGCCATGCAAGGGACGGCGATACAAGAGGCAGTAGAAGCAGGTCATTCTGGTAAAAATTGTTCATATTCTTATCCCCATTGTGGTTTCTCTTTGGAAACAATGCTATCGCTCTTATCAAACATTATAACGGCTATATCGACGGCGAATGCACGAGCTGCGTCATCTACAACATCTCCGTTGCTATAATTATCTTATCATTAGTTAAATAAATATAATATCTTTATTTCTTAAGCTTATTTGTATTTGCAACGTCGAAGAGGAAGAAGAAGAAAAAAGAAAGAAAAAAAGAAAAAAGAAAAAAAAAGAAAAAAAAAGGAAAAAAAGAAAAAGAAAAGAAGAAACAACATATTTATTTTCGTTTTCTCAACTCTATCGATTGATCTCAATCCAAGTTTTTATTTTCCTTTTATCATGTGTATATATATATATATATTTATATACATATATACATATGGAGAAATTGTATACATATAGTAAAGACGAAATATTTTCCTGCCATGATATCGTATAAAGAACTATAACTCTTTTCGTGCATTGATTTGTGCACTATAAATACTCCCTTTTTCTTTGGACATGAAAAAACTCAATATCATTCGGACAAGAAAAATAGAGTCGACTAGAGAATTTATGAATTTGAGAAATACATATTAAAAATACATATTATACATGATCCGTGATATATATGTGTATATATATATATATATATATATATATATATATATATATATATACATATATATTTTTTTCTTTGTAAATTCTTAGCTATCTATACCATATTCATGATATTGACTTATGAATGTACATATAGAATGCATTATGTACGTGTACATTTGACAAAAAGTATATGCGCGTCTATACATATATAATGTTATTATAATAAATAATATGTGTACGTGCGAGGTTTTGATTCCTACATGATGCAAATTAAATCTCTATTTCACACACACACACACACACACACATATATATATATATATATATATATATATATTTATATATATATATGATACATAGGATTGTATAAATTGTTATAAATATCTCAATAGAAAATGAAAACTTCCAATATACAATTACAATTTGAACGAACCTTAAAGATTTTCATTTAAAATTCTAAATTACAATAATTCTATCTATCAACAAAAGAAACAATTTATATTCAATCTTTTTAAGAATGTCGTCGTAATAATATGACATAATAAAATACTTAATAATATATAATAATATTGTTATTTTTTGTTCTTTTCTTTTTCTTTTTGTTTTGTTGTTTTGTTTTTTGTTTTTGTTTTTTTTTTTTTTTTTTTTTTTTATTACATATATTCTTTCTCATCGTTCTAATTGAAACTGATAAGATTTTAATTTTTTTTAATTTTTTTTTTTTTTGTTCGCATCGAAATGCTAATATGCTAAATAATACTGTTAAGAAAATTACTCTTTTTTATATTATATATTATTGCATTTGTTACATATCTTTTGAATTTCTTCTAGATAAATTTATACGTTGTATATTTATAAACTATTTTTTTATATATTCTTCTTACCTGGAAAAATTTAGCATAATAGTAATTTTATAAGAATAATACTTTTTTCCTGCATATTAATTAAGTTAATATACAATCGTCTATATAAAAAAAACAAAAAAAAAAAAAAAAAGTTATTTCATACGATAATATGTACGAGTATGTCTGTAAATATCATTTATGCTCCCTGAATTCGCTATAATTCTACTACGCAACATATTTACTTCATGTAATGTCTTTTTGGTAATAAAAGCATAACCGCAACAGCCACACAAATATGCCATAAACTATGGACAATGTGATAATTACTACGTGTTTGTAAAAAGGCGTAACAAACAAGACCCAAAGAGACTATCAGAAGGCCCGCCGGAAAGAAGATGGTTCTGTTAATGAAAAAGAGAGAGAGAAAAAAAAGAAAAGTAAAATCATTTTTATACTTAGAAAATTAATAATAATTGTAAATAATATTTTATATAAATTGAATAAAACGATGTTGTATTGTAGAAATTATTAAAAAGAATGATTTGTACAAACCTGTACACGCGCGAAGGATATCGGACAGTTTTTCTTCTTTTACACCTAAGTCCCCAAGAAACTCCAATCAAAGAGGATCCAGTAATGGCAGGTAAAAGGAATACCCAGAGAGCCGTACGATCCATTTCTGAGCTCATAGCAAGAACAATAGCACCCATGATCTGGAAAAATGCTGTAAGCTTTGGTCCAAAGGAGGCCATGGCTACTAATGTAACCCAAATCGAAAGAAGAGCATTGAAGAAATCGCAAAATTGTAATACGCTCAGTCGCATTATACAAATACTGTAAACGTTTTCTCCGGCTTCGCAAGCATGATAAAATGTCGAAAAGAACATAACGGCGGTGTAAACGATTGCTTCTGTAAAATATTCTCGACGTATCGCCAGATATATCGAACCAATAAAAGCAAGATTGCTGATGGTTAACATTAACAAACGTACGAGTATGTCTTTATTACCGAGAACGTAAGTTCCGTCGGCACAATCAAAACCACGATATCCTTCTGTACAGTAACATGCTGAAAAAACGAAACCACCGCTCATATAGTGCATACATTTGCCATGTGAATTACAACGTCCTTCGATGCAAGGCGACGATGATATACTGCTCTCTATTTCAACAGAACACGGTTTCATACATTCGCATTCTTTACAGATGGTACCGTTCAAACAATTCTCAGCGCAATTACATTTTCCATCGACGCAAAATGATTTTAAACTGACGTACCACCTTCCAGGTTCGGGAAATGGTATATGAACCAAACCAGGACCTGTCTCGTTCACGTATATATCTGCCCCGGTTACGTTCCATGCCCGTATGCAACTTCCACCGGCTGTGATATTTGAGTAATATCCTGAATAAACATTAATTATTTATACATCCGTATATTGTTAATTATTTAATAGCAAACACAAAAGCGTAAGAATAAAAGAACTTTTAATGGATCATGCATTATGGCAAATATTATCGTTTCAATAATAATTATCCGATCCATATCAAATATCTTTCAAAGATTATAATTTACAAATATTAATATAATAACGAATCAGAAGAAAACAATTCACATTTGTTATGGATCTTAATTTGTCAAAGATTAAGGTATATAATGTGATATAATCGATCTTGTTTCAAAGAGACAAAAAAAAAAGAAAGAAAGAAAAGAAAAAAAAAAATAAATAAAATGAAATACAATCAATTATGCAAAAGCTTACATAAATAGGACTGACCTAAGGTAATGCAAGCTACGATGAAAATATTCTTTTGATCCTTTTTATCCACGTTGAGCATTTTTATACCCACTGTCACTGTACCACCAACATCGTAGACACGGGCAATCTCGAAGTCAAGGACGGTAATACCATCGCTTGTGAGATTGAAAGGCATAGATTTCGTATCGTTTTCACTACGATGTTCATAATCGAATACAAAGAACTCCGGCAATGATTTTCGTATCAAACTTATGCTTTTAACTTGATTGAAATCAATGAATGATGAAGTATTGTTTTCAAAACGTAAAGATATTTTCGACATATTTCCGGATATTAAACGTAGCGTAATATAATGTAATGATTTTGAATAAGGTTTGAAGGACAATAAGACATCAGTGTCATTAACGATCGTCCCTATAAGATGTTCCTGTGCAACAACATGAATTGCAAATTTACAATTGTTTTCATATGATTGATTCAATGCAAGTACCACGTTTAATAAATCATCTGACATAAAAATGTGGCCAACAAAAGTATTTTTACTTTTGTTTAATTCGATTTCATATTCGTTATTAAAATCTATTAAGGATACCATAGATGGCATCTCTATTAACAACTCAGCATCGAGTACGGTATCACATGATGCACCGAGACCTAAATAAATGTAATTTAATAATCATTGATAATTAAATTGAATATATAAGTGTCTATGTATGTGTGTATGAGAAAGGTAATAATAATAATGTTCACCTTGTTGCTTGATCTTGTCGCTATTAGGATCGGTCCAAGATCGAAAAGCTATTACATACCAGTCACCTGGTATTGGAGAATCGATATTGATCATATGTTCGTCACCATTGCTTTGCATATTTAAAGCATAGTATTTGCGTCTTCGTTTTATAAGTTTTGCCTCGATAATCGATCCATCTGGACGAATTAATGGTAAACTACCGGATTTCAAGTACAATGAAACATATCTCGGAGAACATTTACCTATTCCACCGGTTTTTTCTTCTTTTATTGTAAATCTAATAAAAAAACAATAAGACATAATAGGTATATATATATATATATATATATATATATATGTGTGTGTGTATATATAAATGTACATATATACTTTATATTAAATAATATTTATTTTTAGACAATGCATTTTAATGATTTATAAATATTCAATTTAATTATATAAAGATATTATATATAATAGAGTTTTATAAAAATAAGCAAGAAATTTGAATATAATTCATCTTCAAAAAGAAATAAAAAAAAAAAAGAAAAAAAAATATATATATATATAAATTAATAGGGAATGAAATCTTACTTGAATCCCGCGGTAATTGTATACTCTGGTACATCGAAATGAATAATCGAAATATGCCGATAAGCATAGTAATCGTCCAATATGTTGGACGGTCGTAAAGCTATTCTCTTTAATTTGATACATGATCCTTCTTGTATCGTAAAACTCCATATTAATAGAACGATTAAATACAATGGCATATTTTAACTCTTCACATACATCACTTAACAATAAGGTTGATCATAATACGATAAGAAATCCACATCGATCATCAAAGAGATTTTCCTTTTTTCTTTTGAAGTTTTGATATCAAGTCTCTGAAAAAAAAGAATAGGGAAAACAAAAAAAGAAAAGAAAAAAAGATAAATTCATCTTCTTCTAAACAATTTAACTTGTGCCATGAAAAGGAAGAATGGAAAAAGAAGATAATATTAATTAAATCGATAAGAAAATACAAATGTAACTATGAATTTTAAAGTATTTTATGTACAAACATAACATATCAAAGGTAATCATCAATCGATACATGTGAATTCACATTAAGTAATATTAAAATTTTACATTGAGAATTCGTGAGTAGATAAAGCCTTATCTTCTTGTATATCATATCTTCTATATCAACGCGATAGAACTTATGTTCTCTTGTAACGATAAGTGTGAGTATATAAAAAGTGATATTACTGCGAAAAATTTTGAGAGAAAGGAAAAAATTTTTTTTTTACTTCTTTTGACGCCACTTTTACTATCGTTTATATTACATAAGTAAATTGATTTCTAATAACGAGTCAAAAAAAAAAAAACAAGAAAAAAAGATATACTCCCATTTAATTATTTAAATAATATAATCTCAACAAAATCGGATTGTGAAAAGAAGAAAAAAAAAGAAAGAACAAAAAAAAAAAAAAGAAGAAAATGAATGAAACTCTTACAATAAAATAATATAATTCCTTACGTACGTTCGGTGTATGTTCTCTACCTTGTAACTCTATGACTTGACACTGAATGAGATGAATATGTAGTTCAGTTTGATACGAAGAACGCGTCGCGAAAGAATTCTTAATCATAATATATGTAGTTTAACTTGAAAATTACATACATCCAATGTGCCCGCACTTATACACACTTACACATGCACGCACGCACACACACACACACACACATATATAAACTATAAAACCGTTCTTCTCTTAGTATTTTACGCCTACGAAGTTAAATAAAATAGCAAGAAGGATGATTATAGAACGGATATGCTTAATTTTCTGAATTTCTTCGTGCAAGAATATCAATGAGAGAGAGGAAGAGAAGAAAAGAAAAGAAAAAAAAAAGATATAAAAAAAATATATGCTTCAACTAAATAAACAGAAAAGAGTTGTGCAATGCCGACCAAAGTTTACAGTATCGATCAAAGCAAGTTCTTGCTTTTTCTATCAAATATTAACCCTTGTCTTTTTTTTCTTTTTTTTAATTGCGCAAAAAAAATATCATAATTCTATGAAAAAAAAAAAAAAAAAAATATATATATATATCGGAAGCACATTATTTACTCTATTGTTATCAAAGTTTTGAGATATCAAACATATGTATCGACAGTACTGCGTACTTATTGTTAGAGTAATCGGTATTGCATGATTTCCTCCGTCTACCTCCCTCTCCATGCTAGTAATAATGTATTCTAATTGATTTCTGACTTAACATGTTTGAAGATACTCGCTTATTGAAAGATAAATAGTTAACTAAAGTGAACCACAGAGTATATATATATATATATATATATATATATATATATATATATATATATATTTTCTGTTTTCAAAACGTTTCAATTTCATACGATTGTTTTTATGCATACAAGCATATACATAGACATATTATATAGAGAAATTTTTAATTATCAAATTTTTTCATACATATTTGCACGAATGAAATATATCAATGATACTATGTATTATTGATTACATTTATAACGAGTATAAATATTTTTTAAATTTGATTTAATTGTTTTCGAAAGCATACACATACATGAGTGGATATAATGTGTGTGTTATACGTGTGCGCGGACGGGCGCGCGCGCGCGTGCGAGCGCGTATAGAAATGTTATCAGACTTTTTAATGTTTGAACAGATGAGATATCAACGATACAATAATATTTATGATGAACATAAAATTTTTGTTACCATTTATCTAATATTCTTCAAATGAGTTTAGTCATTTTAAAGTCGCTGATCCTTGACTCTCTGTATATATTCGATCGTTTTAATAAACGAATGAAAATCTTTCGAAATTATGACTATAGTAATCTATAAGAAACAATTTTTAATATACTTTACATGCGTTCGTAATTGAATTTAAGACAAAAAAAAAAAAAAAAAAAAAAAAAAAAAAAAAAAAATGAAAAGAAAAAGCTAAAAAAAAATGAGCAACGAGAGGTACATAAAAAGAATATCATTTTTAACTGATAAATGTGTTGTCTTTTAAGAGATAAGTTAATTAATCGTGAAATAAAATGAAAGTGAAAAGAATTAATTAAAATCGATAATAAGAAAATACCTTTTTTTTTTTTTTTAATGAAATCCACGATCACTGCCAATTAACATTCGTGTAATTGTCAACAATTGTTCGAATTCCCCGAATTTACTTCGACATAAATCAGCCACTAGCAACAAGTGTTCCACAACCATCGTATAAAAAAAAAAAAAAAGAAATAAAGCATCTCGATGTCTGATTGGTCGATTTTCGTTGACCAATCAAACGTCGTTTGAGTCTTTTCTAACCTCTTTGCATTTGCCCGGTGCATTTAAAGCAAAATTATTATATGTCAGGTCAATGTTTTTGAGATAGTTAGTTTAACGGCAAGAGAGAAAACAAATTTTCACGGACGAATACTTTGACAGGAAATGGCTTGCTTTTCTCAGCTTTCAAAATTTGGGTCATCCAATAGAAAGAAAGAAAAAAAAAACGAATAAAAGAAAGAGACAGAAAGAGAGAGAAAGAAAGATAGATAGATGAATGGAAAAAGAGAAAGAGAGAGAGAGAGAGAGAGAGAGAGGCAAAGAAAGAGACAGAGAGAAAGAAAAAGAGAAACATGACGTTCACATAATATTTATGTATGTGTTTACTTACTGTTCTCTTCTATTTTCGTGCGCGTGCACTTCGTCTATCTCGTACGTAGAAAACATACCATTGACAGAGATGTAGTATCCACGTAATATCCGTGTAGAGAGAAGACGTGAAATAGTATTACGTTGTTGAATGTAACTTTTCGTTCGTAATTGTGTGTCTCATTGATAGCGACACTTCGTAAAACGAGAACACGAAATAAATATATTGGAAAAAAAAAAAAAAAAGAAGAAACAAATGATGTTAACTATGCAGTTATCTTTCTCAAACGGATGTTTCTGCTGACCAGGAATTGTAAGATCTTTCTACGAAGGACATCGATAAGATCGATAAGTGTGATACCTACATCTACACCTACACCTACACCTACACCTACACTTACACTTATATTCACCATTATACGTAATACGTATTATTATATGCGTTCGTTATTTCTTCTATCGATCTTTCCACTTCCTCATTTTCCTCCTCCTTTTTTTTTGTCTTGTTTTGTTTCGTTTTCCTTCTTTTAATATTTGTTCTTTTCACGTCGTGATTTACGTCGCGGCTGATCGACTAAAGGGATAACGCTTCTTTAAGCGGCAGGGGTTATATTTATTGATCATTTTCAACCTCGCTTACTTTGCAACTGCCACTGTTTTTATACAGACTTCGAGCATGATCTTTTTACTCTTTCGAGAAACTTGCATTAAATTTATTCCATATCTAGAGCTTTTATTTGTTTCGAAATTTATAAATACAAATGGCAAAACATTTTAACCCCCATTTTAAAATTGTCTTTTTTCTTTGTTTTGTTTTGTTTTGTTTTTTAACTTTTAATTTATTTCATATGTTTATATATGATTATTATTAATTCAGACAATAAATGTTATTAATTTCAACGATAATATTATTTTATTTCTCTTAATCATAATAGATTTATATAAATTAATGATGATATAGCTAGATATCTGATCTATGCTGATACGAAAAATATATCAAATGTAATATTTTATACATTATATATACATACCAATATATATATATATATTTTTTGATTTGAAAATATATGTTTATCCATGAAAGAAATAAAAATCTTCCATATTCAAATGAATTATCAAAATTGATATTATAAAGTAAATGATGATATAATAAAAGAATAAAATATGTACATCTGGCCATATTTCAATTTGCATATTATAAATGTTATCAATAATATAATGTATGTTAGACAAATTAGCAAACTTTTTAAGCGAATATCATCTATTTAATAAATTGTATATTATCAATAAAATTGAAATTATATGGAAATATAATTAAGTTTAAAATTTACTCATATTAAAGATGTTTAATTTGAGCAATTATATTAAAAGAATAATCCAAGTATTGTTAGATATTATAATTCATAAATTCCATTATATTTTATAGTTCATAAATTTGTACAAAATAAAAATATTTATTTAGCAAATATATTGAAATAAATTAATCCTTTTAAAAATTTTAATTATATATATTTCTATAGTTAATATTTGAATAATATTCTTTTATACCTATTTTAATTAAATCGAAAATATATTTAAAATTAATTTTGGCTTCTCAAAACATTCAATAATTATTTTGATAATAACAACTATCATACTTACTTTTTAACTTTTTTTGAAAAATATTGTACATTGTATTTAATATTGTTAATAACTATACTGATTTTTGTGTAGAATCTTATGTTCCTTAAATGAATGTCGATTACAAAAATCTGTAATGAAATATAAACTGCTTTCTATAATTATACTATCTGGCAGTACATAATAATATAGAAAAATTCTGTCACATTTTACAGTTTTTATACATATTTTTCAATAGCATTTAAAAATGAAGTAAAAATGACCAATTAAACTGTCTTGTACAAGACTAACATAACAGGCTCCATTATCAATGAATATATCCGACTTGGATACTGTTGGACGCTGCAATTTTGCATTCATATTAGAGAGATTATAACAAATTTATTTTTAAATAATATTGATTAAGAATATATAAGATGATTAAATATATAAAATACAAACCCATATATAATAAAGTATATTTTCATAAAGTGTATCTTCATAAAGAATCCTGTTTACCAATTAAAGGTGCTGGTTGTTTGGATGATATATGAATATTTGAAAATGTTTCGTCATTGTTAATAGTTGGAGCTTTTTGTCCTTCTAGAAAACATATACGATAAACGTCTTCAAATGTTGAAGCAAAATGAACTTCAAGACCATCTGTTATATATTTTGGAAGATCATTGAAATCTTTCTTATTTTCTTCTGGTAATATTATGCACTTAACATCTACCCTTTTTGCCTGAAAATATAAATAACATATAACAAAAGATTATATTCTGTTGCATACACATAAACATTTTAATATATTAGATTATTTTATTTACCGCAATTGTCTTTTCTTTAATACCACCAACAGGTAAAACTTTTCCTATTAAACTAAGTTCTCCTGTCATAGCAACATCCTGTCTAATAGCTTGATTTTTAGCAAGAGAAATTAATGCTGTTGCTATAGTTACACCCGCGCTTGGTCCATCTTTTGGAGTAGCTCCTTCAGGAACATGTAAATGTATATGAGAATCATATAAAAATGTATTTGATGGATCTTCTTCTTTTAAAAAGTTCTTAGCTACTGTCAATGCTATATGTATTGATTCTTTCATAACTTCTCCTAAGTGACCAGTTGATTCACATGTACCCTCCATCTTGTTTACATTTGTAGGTTTTCGAGTAGCAGTTTCAATAAACAATGTAGAACCACCCATGGCAGTCCATGCAAGACCCATAACTACACCTGGAGGTGTAATTTCATACATTCTATCTTGTGTAAATACAGGCTTTCCTACAAAATCATGTAAATTGCTTGCAGTTATATCGATTTTGTCTATTTCTTTCTTAACGACTTTGAAAGCCACTTTACGGTGAATTTTTTCTATATGTTTCTGAAGATTTCTAACTCCTGATTCTCGACAATAATATTTAATCAAAGATGTAAGTGAATTGTCTTGCATAGTAATTTGCGAATCGTTAAGCCCGCAATCATTCATAGCCTGTGGTATTAAATATTGTTTAGCAATTGCAAGTTTTTCTTCTGCTACATAACCGGACATCTCGATCATTTCCATTCGATCTCTAAGAGGTTCTGGAATAGTATCGACTACATTTGCCGTGCATATAAACAAAACTTTTGATAGATCGACTGCAACGTCCAAATAATGATCTAAGAAGTTCGCATTTTGTTCTGGATCCAACATTTCTAAAAGGGCAGAAGCAGGATCTCCTTGATGTCCCCTATTTTAATCATATATGTAAAAAATTATTTGTTTAAAAAAATTTATAATAAAATATTTATATCATTGAAGTACACACTTTCCAATTTTATCTACTTCGTCTATCAGCACTAATGGATTTTCAGTTTGGGTCTTTTTCAAGCATTGAATAACTTTGCCAGGCATGGCTCCTACATATGTTCTTCTATGTCCTTTAATTTCTGCTACATCTGTCATTCCTCCAACGCTAAATCTGAAATATTCTCTATTAAGTGCACGAGCTATCGATTTAGCTATAGATGTTTTTCCTACTCCAGGAGGACCATGGAAACATAATATTTTTCCTTGAGTTGAACCTTTCAATTGGCTGACAGCAATAAATTCTGAAAAATAGAACAAGGCATATGCAAAATTTTATTACTATCAATTTTTTAGACAAAAATATCAAACGGTTATATACCAAGAATCCTTTTTTTTATATCCTCCATTCCATAATGATCTTCATCTAAAATTTCTACAGCCTGTTGTAAATTTAAATTTTCTGGACTAGTTATACCCCAAGGCATTGAAGTTAGCCAATCTAAATAATTTCTTGTAACACTGGATGTGGAGAAAAAAATAAAAAAATAAAAAAGAAAAAAAAAAAAAAAGGAATTGAATGTTATAATAAACATAACAAAATTATTAAAAAGTTATTCTCGAAAGTACTCACTTAAATTCACTACTATGACTTTCTAAAAAACTTAATTTATTTAATTCTTCATCTAATACATCCATAACAGGTTTGGGAACTGTTTTCTGCCTTATTTTCTCCCTATATTTTTCTTCTATCGCATCTTTGTCATCCTTTTCTAAACCTAGTTCTTTCTTAATGACTTTTAACTGTTCATGCAATATGTATTTTCTATGTTGTTGCTTTACTTTTTCCTCAACTTCCCTACCAATCTTTTGTTGTAATTTACTTAATTCATATTCCTTCTTTAACAGTGCAAGCGATAATCTCAATCTTTTAAGAATCTATGTTTATGAGGAAAAAAAAAGAAAAAAAGAAAAAAAGAAAAAAAGAAAAAAAAAGAAAAAAAAATAATAATAAAAAAAATTAATTATATATCGCAAAATATTTATATTATTCAATAAATATTAAAGGATATACATACATCCATTTCTTCTAGGACTTGCTGCAATTCTTGTGCATCTGCTCCAGTTAAAGCAGCACCTAAATCACTCAGGTAAACTGGATTGTCGACTACTCTTTGTCCTTGATGAAGCATTTGTTGAAGAGATTCTCGATACAATGGATTCATACTTATGATATCTCTAATAGTTTTAATTAATTCTTGTGTAAGTGCCTATGAATCATAAATTTTAACTTTTATACAATTGTATATGAATGGAGTTATAGATATTTTATAAATATTATTATGAATACCTTAATTTCTTCTGTTTGTCTAAATTTTTCATGCGTAACATTTACAACTTCTACCATTAAAATTGGCTGAGATTCCGATGTCGTTGATTCGGAAGAAGGCTCTGCTTGTTTTTCTTCAATTAATGGTTTATTCTGTGGAGTATCTTCTCCTGCATTTGAATTATCTAATTTTTCTGATCTTTCTGATTTTTCTGATCCTAACTTTTTACGTGATGTTGTTCTACGGCTCACTTTACCAGTGGTCATTGAATCGTCTACAGGGACGTTAATTGTTGTATTTAATAGTGGAAACGTCAGTTTCATCTCTGCATAAGATAGGCAGATTTATATTTGCAATGAAATAAAAAATGATTCTTCTTGCACAAATGTTAATTTTGGCGCAAAGAAAAAGAAAAAAAAAAATAATTAACTGAATTAATTTTACAATAATTTTTGAAGTATAAAAAAAATATACGTCATTTGGTGCATGATAATTATGCAACAGTTTGTTATAGCTATTTTTATGATAGTAACTATACATTTTAAAAAATTATTGAAAATATAGATACAACATTGCAAATAACAGTAAATAAAATATTATAAAATAAATAAATTATTTTGTCTTTCTTGCTTTTTTTGAACTTGGCTTTATGAATAAATACTATCATTTAAGTACATGTCTATTATATCCATGTTCTTACCATGCACCGGTTGTACAGCAGCAACATCTTCTAGAATTTGTCCAACGATTTTAATTCTTCGATGTGCCATTATTACAAGTCTTAAACGATTTCCTAAATCTTGTACTTCATGAATTTGTGCAAATGTGCCAACGGAATAAATATCATCAAGATTTTGTACTATCTCTGCTTCATTTCTATGTAAACATAATAACTATTAAATGATCATATATGTTATTGATGCATTTTATAAACTATTGTTGAAAGAATAATTACTCTTCGGTCTTTTTCAAAAATATTCCAACATAAGGCTGATTTAATTTAACCTTCCTACGTATTAAATCAATGAGAATAGGATTAGAAAGTTCTATAAGCTTGATAAATCTAGGAAAAACAGGATTTCTACTGATTGCAATAACTGGTACATGAGGCCATACTTCTGGTACAACCACCGTAGCAGGTAATGTAGCTGAATAGTCCTCTGATTGTTCTGCATCATTTTCACTAAAAAATTACGATATTTTAACGTGTCCTTTATGGTCTTTATTAATTTTAAAGATGTTAAGTTTATGAAAAAAAGATATACATACTTCGGAGGATCTCTGTCAGATTTCTTAGTTGAAAATAATTTAATAGATGCAACAGCTACGCACTGTCTACGATTTCGAATATTTCGAGTTAATATTCCAAGTCTTTGATTAGGAAATTCTGTTCGAGGAAATTGTGGTTTAATATAAACCGGTAATATATTATGAGTTTCTAGATGATGATTTCTGTAAAACGATCGACTGATCGTTCCATTATGACGAAACACTGGTAATAATTTACTCTTAATCGTTGTAACACACCGCATTCTTTTATTTTTCCTTCGTCACAATTTTAATATACCTTTTTCGTAGGCTTAATAGATAAAAGATACAGCATTGAAAGAGGTTATGAGTCTACGTGATGAAATCTAACATGAATTTACATGTAATAACTAACCTCAAATTTGTTTTAATAGACTGATTGATTGTATTAATAAACCTTGGTTATATAATTATATTTAATAGCTTATATTAATCAATTATATAGATAACATTCTGTTTTCTTTACTCATTTGTTTTATCGAGTGATCCGTTAATTAATATTTCTCTTGCGAAAAACCTGTGAGCTGAACATAATAAATCATTGTGCATGTACTTCTGCGCATCTTGCTTCTGCCTGACAAGGAAAGAGAGAGAGAGAGAGAGAGAGAGAGAGAGAGAGAGAGAGAGAGAGAGAGAGAGAGAAATTTGAATATCGTTTATAAAAAATTTAATTTTTTGGAAATATTGATAAGATTAATGTCGAATAATTATGATTAATATAAATACATTTATAAATTTTTTATGGACGCGTTGATTATTAAATTAATAAATTTTATATTATAATAAATTAATTTTAATAATTTAATAATCAAAATATTTCTATATTTTCATTTTTCAAAATTTACGCGCGTTTATTTTGATTAGTTCTGATTGGTTCTAATCAAAGTTTAGAAAAATTTTTCTTGGATAACTGCGACACGATCTTCATAAAATTAGAATACTGTTTTTTATTTAACAATAATTTTATAATAGATAGAAATTTATTTGACATTTTTAACGATTTCATTTCATTTCTAATTCATTTTCGACCATATCTTTTTTATGGAACTCATTTCTTTATATTACATTTAAAATATTTGTGTTATAATTTGAATTTCATTACATTAATTTTCATAATTTAATTGATGCAATATTAATGATGAAGTAACAATTGAGAAAGTTTCATCTGCTATTATTAATTTGTACAAATTACAAATGAACTCATATGAATCTATAGTATCAAAAACAAAGGCTTCTATCATGGATCCAGAAAATTTAAATTCCATCTGTTCAAGTATTTATATTTCAAATATTAATATTAATCATTTCTACAATTATTCTGTACAATTTTTATTCAGAAGGAACTTATATTCATTAGAAATAATATGTTCTCCTGCTATTACTCGACAAAATTTATCTAATAAACCTTTGTTACAACCGATGGTAGAAAATAAAAATGACGAAGATGATACTGATTTTTTTGAAACTTTAAAGAATAAAATTAAAACTAGTCCATTAAAGTAATCATATAAAGTAATCAGATAAACTATTAATATAATTTTTCTTATGAAATAATATACATCTATCTTTTCCACATAACAGATGTTTAAAATCTAAATACGAATTTAAAAAACCATATGGAACAAGAAAAAGAAAACATAAATTTAACGAAGAAAGCAAAGATACAATAAAACGTTTTAAAGAAGACATGGAAAATAAAAATCAAAAAGAAATAGATACTATTAAGCTTCATTCTGAAATAAAAGAAATTTGTAAAGATAATTCAATATTGTCTAATTATAAAAATGATATACTAAAATCTGTAAATACAAACATAGATAATAATGAGTGTTACGCATTAAAAAGGTATATTTTTACAAAACGTATAACTATATACTTCAAATATTTCATAATATATATATTAATAATATAAATTTCATAATATATTATAATTGACAATTAATATATATTTATCTTTAGAGATTTCACTTTAATCTTTCAATCTGATAAAACACTTGACAATGAAGAAAATCATGAATCTACATTCATTAAGCCTATCAATCTAAATAATACGGAGAATAATAATGTATTTTTATAAATGAATAGTGTGCATATTTGTAATAATGTTATTTAAACGATTTCATTCGAATAAATTAGTTTATTTTACAATAGAACTTATGTATATCACTTCTTGTTTAGGCTATTCATTACTTTTTGTTCGAAGCGTGTGTGATAACAGCGACAGATATAGTCGAGGCTTTTGCGTTTCGTCGAAGTAATATCGAAATTTTCCCTTTCCGTAGAAGTGAACTTTTAAATGATTCACACATTTGATAATTTTATAATTATTTAAATAATATGTGCCGTACAAAAGATATAATTAAATAAAATTTTAAACAAAAATTTATTTATTTAAACATTAAGTAGCTTATAACACGTGTTATAAATAAAATAATTATAATTTAATATCTCTATAATCTTACATTTCGTTGTTTATAATTAATATCAATAAAAACAAATACTCGCATGACTTGGTTAGTTATTAGGTTAGAAACATCGAAATTCTATTTTTTCGTACGGTTGATTTTAAATGATCCATACTTTTGATAATTTCATAATTATATAAAAAATGTAGACGTGATATAATAAATTAATATTTAAATAATCGCTATCGTAGAAACTTCTTAAGTAATAAGTGAATTTTTAAATCATTTCAATCAGAGATCGAGGATGATAGATCTAAATCGGGATGAATAATTGATTGTAATTAATTAATATAAATAAATTTTCTTCGTAGATTTATTCGTAAAAATAAAACGTTTTTATATTATTGGCTGAATGATTTTATTGATCGATTATTTTTATCGACTGAATATTATTACCGATTGAACGATTTTATCGACGAGACGATTGTAATTTTAAATGGAATAGAGAAAATGAATTGATCTTTGGAACACTAGGCGTTGTTGATTACGCCATATACATTTATCTTGATATACTTTTTACTCTATGATATTCAAGTGATTTCATCATAGCGATATTCTATCGCGTTAAATGAAATGTTTCTGCACGTTTATTGTCAAATGTGAAGTTTTAAATAAAATGTGCAAATTATTTGTATTGACGCATTCAACGTAAATATCTATCTGTTATTTTAAACTGTGTACTTTTAGGTTATATTTTGTCATTAGCTTTATGAAAAAAATATAATCTTTTCATAAGGAATTATTTTTTGAAGAATGCGGCATGGTGATCTAACCTTAAATCATTTATTCAACGCACTTGTAGATAATTGATAAAAAGAATTTATTGAGTGTATAAAAATTAAATTTTTATAATGACCGATTCTGAAACAAAAGAAACTCCAACAGTGGAGGATACAACGGAGAAAAATGAAAATGATCCGTATGCGTATCTCGAAAGGGATAATTTCACATCAGAAAAATTTAAAGTTGAAGTGCGTGGTTTGCCAAAATATTATGGAATTGGAGAGTTTAAAAAATTATTGAATGAAAAACTTGATTTACAAACTTGCAAGGTAAAACCACCGAAACAGTCAAGCGGTTGGCTATACGTTTGTTTTAGAAGCGAAGAATGTCGTCAGCGAGCAATATCTACTTTAAATGGAATTTTATGGAAAAACTGTAAGCTTTCTGCGCAGGTATTCTCTTTTATGTTTTTTTATCTTTAAAAATTTAACAAATTTTATTCTCTTTTAAATATTGACTATTGTCATTGTCTTATATAGATCGCTAAACCAGCTCCAGATCCTTTTGTAAAAAGAAAATTAGAAGAGAATAAAAGTAATAAGAAATTAAAAAATGAACTTTACGATCCAGATATGTCGGCTGTGGATAGAATTAAATTTACAACGACTCCTCTTTGGAACATGCCTTATTCCAGTCAAGTAAGAATATAAGAGTATGAATTTGTTTGAGAAACTATTGAATGTTTTAAAGAACATTTAAATACTGAAATATCTATGATTATATTTCAGCTTGAATTTAAGCAAAAGGAAATGAGATCTGTGTTAATGAAAATTGGTCAGAAAATGCTTGAGGGAAACGTACATCTGTCTGAGTGGATAAATTCGCAAAAGAAATTATATGAAAATTTGCCTTGTGAATTGAAACCTATTTTACATGCCGAAAGTACAGAAGCTTATAGAAACAAGTGTGAATTTACGATTGGTAAATGTTTTTTTTTTTTTTTTTTTTTTTTTTTTTTTTTTTTTTTTTAAGAAAATTCTATATTTGTACGAATGAATTATAATTGAATATTTTGATAATATTCCAGGTAAGAATATAGAAGGTGATAAAGTTATAATTGGATTTAGATTGTCTAGTTATGCTGCTGGTTGTACAGCAGTAGGTCCTATTGACGACCTCTGTCACATTCCTAAAAATATGAAAACTGCAGTAAAGGCAATATATTTTATTTCGCACTCTTCAATAATCAATAATAATTTAATTCTTTGATATGTAAAATAATTTTAATATAATTATATTTATTCTATAGACATTAGAAGAATTTGTACAAAATTCTGGATTAGAACCTTTTAATCCAGTTGATCACAGTGGATATTGGAAACAAGTTACTGCTAGAACTAGTCGTCTCAATCAATTAATGTTAATAGTGGGAATAAATCCTCAAGATTTAACCATTGAAAGGTTAAAAGAGTTACAAAATCAATTGAAAGAATTTTTTGAATCTGGAAAAGGATCCACTATAGATGTTACATCACTTTATTTTCAAACAATGGAAAATAAGTATGTTATTGTTAAATGCGAAATGAGATCGTGGGTTTTATTTTTCACTTTTTGTATTTTAATTTTATTGTTTTTCTTTTTTCTTTTTTTTTTTTTTTTTTTTTTTTTTTTTATAGAAGTGTCGGCAGCGAATCTAGAAACGTTCTACAGCATATAAGTGGAACTGAATATATCGAAGAAATTTTGTTAGAAAAGAAATTTCGTATATCACCACAAGCCTTTTTCCAAGTGAATACATTAAGTGCTGAAGTTTTATATAAAGCAGTCATCGATATGGCAGAACCAACTAACGACACTACATTATTGGATATTTGTTGCGGAACTGGAACTATAGGTTTATCTTTCTCAAAGGTTTTTCTTGTTTTTCTTCAATATATTGTATGATTAATAAAATAGCAACAAATTTCAATCTTCGATGATACAATTTTTATTGCTGCAGCATTGCGGTGAAGTGTTAGGAGTAGAAGTTGTATCCGATGCTATTAAAGACGCAAAACAAAATGCTGTTCAAAATGGTGTTACCAATTGTGAATTTTTTGTTGGTAAAGCAGAAGATATTTTATATCCTATTATTCAAAGGGCAACAAAATCTCGTATTGTAGCTGTGGTTGATCCACCAAGAGCTGGTATACGTAAGTAAGAAAGAATATGGTAAAAACAAAACAAAAAAGAAAAAAAAAAATAAGCATAGATATAGAGTAATATATTTAAATAACTTTACACATATTTATTTTTAGATCAAAAAACATTATTAACGTTACGTAAAACGAGAAAATTGACAAGATTAGTTTATATATCTTGTGACCCTCGAGCAGCTATGAGAAATTTGATAGATCTCTCAAGACCAAGATCGAAACAATATTACGGAGAACCTTTTGTACCGATAAAAGCTATTGCCGTGGATATGTTTCCTCATACGAAACATTGTGAATTAATAATATGCCTTGAAAGATTATCCGAAGTAACAAACTCAAATGTTAATTCTTGAAAGTATTCATATTAAATATTTTTTAAATGGGAAAAATGTATGTACATTTATGTTGTATTTTTGAATTATCGATATCAATAATAATTTATGTACGATATAAGAACAAGGGCAAGTCCTTTTAAACGGATAGATAGAAAAATTATTTCAATAATTAAACTTTATTTAATACCGCATCATTTTATAATTATGACATATAGCAAATATAATTCTTAATAATTTTAATGGATGTTATCTAGCAATTCAAAATACACGACACTTAGTCAAAATCAAGATAAAAAAAAAAAAAAAAAACTAGAGAGAATAAAATCAATTGGATAAAATCAGTTAGATAAAAAAATTAGATAAAAAAATTAGATAAAAATCTAAATGGTCTTTCAAACGATCACATTATGGAAATACGTAAATTAAATTAATTTATAGCTTACCTTTCATCAATTAAGTTTTAATATATCAATGCTTTTACAGTGAGGCACAATTTTTATTCTTTTTTTTCATTAATATTCATTATTTTTTTAGAAGCTTCGTCGTACGTTCATTTTCGATCTTACCTTGAAGAGAAAATTGTTTGAGATTTAAGATTGCATAAAATGCGATTGATAAGTAACGCGAAGCGTATCAATAAAAATATTCTTCGATTTTGTCAAGGAACTCGAGAGCACAGTCGAGATTAAAAACATTTATTTATCGCGATTTTGTATCGATGAAAAATCGTATTTGTTCTTATAGATAATGTATTTGTTGCTGTTAATCATTATCCAACATCAGCCATGGAAAAAGTTGTCGATCGTTGATCAGAAATTAGGAATAAAATTGATAATTGAAAACGTTTAGAGGTAATGACAATAATAAATTATATCATGATTGCCGGAATAATTTGATTTTGATTTAGCCAATTAGTTTGGTCTGATACATTGATTTTTTTTTTTTTTTTTTTTTTTTTTTTTTTTTTTTTTTTAAATCACAAAAAACGATTATATACACGCAAGAAAAAGAGAATGAAATAGATTAGGATGTGGACACAAAATTGAATTGGGAAGAAATTGAATTCTTCGACTTCTTAAAACGGTGCAATTTTTCATCAGTTGAAGCATAGGAATAATTGAGATAAGAGAACTTAGTTTAGCAATTGATAAATCGATTGAAAATAGTGGCCTGATTCAGGATACTTTTTATCACTTCTTCTTGAAGCATGTCACGGCATTGAAGTAGCATCGCCAATAAACGCGACCCTTAGCCTGTCCACGTCGTTGAAGATCCATCTGTAATAATTGAAGATGATTAATCATAGTGAATATTCTGGAATGATAAATCGATCAATGATCATCATTATTAATATGTATTTGCATTGATCAGAGATTATCATTGATTATAATTTATAGTTTTGATCAATGGCTAGCGACAATACTAATATATATGATATATTCTAAGTTATTTTTTTGTTTATAAAAATCATCACCGTTTGTTCGTCAGCCGAAGGTACCATCTGTGAATTGGCAACTTGAATCGGTGGAGCTGATCTTGTTAAAGCCTTGCCGCTTCCTATCTCTGCTCTTCCTTGATTATCAACAACCTTTTGCAAGGCTATCATCAATTGATCGAACAAAAGAGCTGCTCTTTTTGGCACCACAACCTGTTAACGAGAATGGAATTAAAGAAAACATTAGAATAAGAAATTGAATATGATCATCAAGTAGGTATAATTTATATTAATTTTGTTAATAAAAAGTAGAAGAAGAATAATCAATAATTTTTATGATTATATTTGTTTCCATTGTTGTGAATAATTTTCTAAATACATCGATAATCAATACGAGGTTAGAAAGGATCGATTTGATTATTTCATATTTGACTACGATTAATTAATTGAGATAACAACGATTGCATTTTGAAAAGTCAATTGGATCGATCAATTACAACAAAGGATAGTGCCATTTAATTATAGCTTTACGGCAGAAATCCATTATATACATAAATGTATATTAAGTGCGATATAGGAGTATATACAAACACATCCTTTTATCACATTCCAATATCATCTTTTGTTCGAATATTATCATTAATTGTTAATTATCCAATAATATAGGAAAAACGTTGAGAAAAAAAAAGAATGTATTAAAATGTTCATAAATTTTTATATATATATACACACGTATATATATATATATATATATAATAATTTTTTTTTTATTTGGCTGATCAGAATTTTATATACGAAGTAGAACACGCTGATTGGTTAATGAAACGACGGGATAGCCAATTAGATTAGTCGTATTATCGCTGGAAGCGATCCCCAAACTTGTTGGTTCCTATTTGAATCCAATTATCCTTCGTTTATCTAATCGATAATAAACGATCGAGAAGTTATCTATCTATGTAAGGAAGATTTAAGTATCATTTATAAAAAGATTTTCGTTTGTGCACGTGTCTGTTTTTCAAATTATTTACAAAAGATTCTCGATGCACGATTGTATCCTTGTGTATATTTAAATTTGATTGACGTAGTATTGAAAAAAAAATGGCGATAACCGGTAAAGGATTCAGTCATCGAACTGGAGACGATTAAACTATTGAATAACGTAGGTATTATATTAAAATTACAAATCGAGCGTACTGTAAAAGAAAGAAAAAGAGAGAGAGAGAGAGAGAGAGAGAGAGAGAGAGAGAGAGAGACGAGATTTTATAGTTTTAATATTTCTTATTCCATACAGAGAAATCAGGCATTATTACAAGTCATCGTTTGTATCCTCGCTCGAGTGAAAATCAGAACGATAAACAGAAATTTCTGGGTTGGCAAATATGTGGTGGGTGTAAACATCGAACCAATGACCGAGAGAAATGGAGGAAACGAGAAAGAAAATGACAATTTTCTTGCAATCTTACAACTCTTGTCGATTTTATTTATACGATCGATTTCCCAAAGGTACGTGCCAAATGTAAAACTTTTATTTTCTTATATTCGATAATATAAAGGTGAAATGATAAAAATAAATGAGGGAGGAGGACGATACGAGGAGGAAGAGGAGGAGGAGGAGGAGGAGGAGGAGAAATTTAAACGTTCGAAATTGAAGATTGCGTTTAAAAAAAATCGCGCGCTGATATTAAAACTTTTAAAGTTCATCGTTCGTATTTTTTCGCCCACGCTCGGGCGCGCTCGTAATTTTCATTCCTCTTCGCGGGAAATCATCGGAAATATGAAAATGTCACGTACTGTGTATGGTAATAATAATTAAAAAACGTACGTAATAAAAAGAAGGTCGACGAAAATTCTGAAAAACGTGAAAGAATTAAAAAAAGAATATATTAAATATAAAAGAATACGTTAATGCGCTATTCAATGTTAGAGTATTAATATTATTTAATATAAAAAGTATAGCTTTTTTATTAAATAATAAAAAATATTTCATTAAGAAATTTACATTAGACGTATTTTATTGTATTTTATTATATCGATCATCTGACGTGTTTAAAGCCACATGTTGTGAAACATAGTTTTTTAAAATTAAGCTACGAGTAAACGAAAAGAATCCAATACATAAGGGTTACGTTATTCCGATTAAATTTAACGCGATATCGAAATTCCGGTATATCAGCAAGGGAAAGAAAAATAATTGGAAAACCAAATATGTACGTTTTTTATCCCGTCATTCTCTATTTTTTCTTTCTTTCTTTCTTGTATTATTATTATTATTATTATTTTTTTTTTTTCTTTTTATTTCGATCGATTCCTAACACAAATATATTCTCATTGATCGAATCAAACTCAAAGTAAATATGTATATAAAATGCGCTAATACTTGTTAAGCAAATATGTTCTCGTTATATAGCATTCTTATTTTACCTTGTTATTTTTTAAATATTAAGAAAAAAAAAAAGTGTCCGATCATTGCTTCTCAAATGTTTCCGATGATTTATTTCGAATTTATTTTCGTTATTATTATATTTTTTTTTTTTTCAACGTCCATCGTTGAATCAAAAATAAAAATTTATTTTAAATGAAAAAGAACGAATGTTGCCTTTTGAATGTTGTCATTGCAAATCGCGTTACGAGCTTTTGAATGAGAATAAAATAGTGAAAGGAGGACCAGAGAGAGAGAGAGAGAGAGAGAGAGAGAGAGAGAGAGAGGAAGAAAGAGAGTAGACCGAGATGAAGATGGTTAAAAAGAGAGAGGGGTTTCGGGGTGTTTGGCGGAGGGAGGGGGAGGAGAGAAGGGAAAAGAGGAATATAGAAGAGCAACAACGATCAACGTACATTGCATATTTTCGAGTGCGATTCTAGGCAACGTGGCGGATCAGAATGAAGTGCGTTAATTGCGGAATTGAAGCTGCATAAATGCATTGCCATGTCACGAAGATTATTATCATTTCAAAGCTGTTTCAATGGTGTTCTGATTTACTCGTCGGTTGTCGTTCATTCGTCTTTTCTGATTTGTTCCGTCGTCCGCGATTCTCTCGTTTCGTTTTCTAGATGTTAAAATAATTGTACAAATTCATTATGAAAAATATTTTTTGAAAGTTCAAGACCGATCGAAGGAAAAAAAAAAAGAATAAATAAATAAAAGGATAAGAAAAGAAAAGAGAGAGGAGAAAAAAAAAAAGATAAAAAAATATTTTTGCCTTTCACGTGAGTTTCTTTTTTATTTTTAAAAATTAAAAAAAGTTTCTTTATTTTATTTTTTTTCCTTTTCTTTTCTTTAATTTGAGATTGTATATTCGTGTTGTTTAAAAGTCTGAAAGAAAATTCTTCTTTAGCATGCTTCTGAATGTAAAATCTTTTCTCACGTTTTCTTCCCCCCCCCACTTTTCTTTCTTTTTTTTTTTTTTTTTTTTAATAACGACGCAACCAAGTACTCTGACAGAAATGATCTAGAGAAAAAGGATGAAATACTACCCCTTGTGGAAGATCAATCCTTCCGGTTGACGGAACGAAAACATAATAAGCGAGCACGTGTGCGTACAAAAATTAATTTCGCCCACAATACTCCATTCTATCTCGGCATCGAATAATCCACCCCTTTGTGGCGAGACGTTTATAATGTTTGCGTACGTGTTTATATTTACTAACGTTGGGAATGAATATACATCGTACGTATGTAGATAAGTATGTGCGTATGTAGACATTAATGGCGACCGCTATTGTTGCACTACAGGGAAGATGTCTATGATTTTTTTTTCATTTTTTTGCTCTCTCTCTCTCTCTCCCCCCCCCTCTCCCTTCTTCTTTTTATTTCAACAAATTGTATACACGTATACTCGTTGAAGATATTTCTGGGTCGATTGATAATAAATAATCAATTTCTGTGAGAATTTTCAATGGAGAAATTAAAAAAAAAATATATATATATATATATATAGTTCAATAGGAAAGTAATCTCACTTTTTCTTAAGAAGATTTTGAAATTTATACTTTATCACGTCGATCACGTTCGAAAGTATCTCATGAAATAAAACGTTGAAAAATATTTATCTTGTTAAATAATACGAATACGACAATATCGGATTCGTCCTTTAATTATACATTTTATTTTTTTTAATGGATTAAAGTACTTCCCTAGCGCCGCGAAATTGAACGTAACTTGAAAGGTGATGCCGTGTCTAAGCTAAATCTACGCATTTAAAAGTGTGCGTTTATGAGTATATGTGTGTGTGTGTGTGTGTGTGTGTATATTAGGTGACTGGGTATTCTGCTCGTTAAGGCGCGAATGTCGGTAATTAACTGGGACTGGGATTCTGAATTCGGTATTAATTAATTGACTCTCAGGCTCGCTAGTGACGATTTATCGCAAATATATATATTTTTTCATGTTTTTAGATATTATTCAAATAAATACAGCATCAATGAAAATACGTACAAATATGTAGGTATATATGTATATATATATATATGTAGGTGTATAAAGCCTGAATCGGAAAAAAAAAGAAAAAAGAAAATAAAATGTACAAACTGTTTTCAATTGTGTGCTTGAATCTTTCCAATAAATAAAGTAATTTGGTTAGGGAGGAAAACGAGGGAAAAAAATCGGCGGTCATTTTAAAGGTTCAAGCAAATATTCGAAGCAAGTACTATCGAATAAATTTCTTCTCTTTCTCTTTCTCTCTTCCCCTCTCTCGACGATATATTTTCTAATAGAGAAGAGAGGCCTATCTATATCTATTTACCCTCTGGAATTATCAATGAACGAATCTAACCTGGTAACGTACGCAGCACCCTTCAACTAAATTAAATTTTCAGACGTTTGATGGATTATAAGTAAATAAAAAATTGCGAAATACTTTCTGATGTTGATCACATATTTTAAACGTGAATGGAGGTAACCAGAATAGAGGGAGAGAGAGAGAGAGAGAGAGAGAGAGAGAGAATCAGGGAGGTGGTAGAAGTAACTGGGAGTGAGTAATCTAGTTCCTTTCTCCGGAAATAGAAGGAAAACGGAATAAAATGTCTGAAGTTATCGTTTAACCGGCATTTTGATGATGCCAGTCGTTTAAAAGACGACGTTCTAAAATTTATAGAAAAATATAAAAATAGGAATAGAGTAATATTGTTTGTAATAGTGAAACAAAAATATAATAAATAAAAAAAAATATATATATATATGTCAATGGAGTAATAAAATAAAAAAAAATAAAAATAAAAATAAGAATATAGATAGAAATAGAGTAATATTGTTACTCTACTTTTTCATTTTATATAAATTTTTATATACGTATATTAGACATATGGAAAAAAAGAAATAAGAAAACAAGGAAAATTAATTGTTTTTTTATCTGTTAAAAAGAAGAGACCGATTTGAAGAAGAAAAAGACGAAGAAAATAGCTTTTTAAGAAGGAGAGAATGGGAACAATGCGACGTGTCAAACTTGGAACATTTATTTTTTTCCAGTGACAAGTATTCAACGACAAAGTTCTAGCCACGTGAAAAAGGGAACATTATTTTTAATGGGAAATATATGTGGGTGGTTTTTTGTCGTTGAAAAGAAATTAATACGATGAATTGGACTACTAGTTTACTCGATATTTTCATAATTTATTATCGTATTACTAAATTTTAAATATGAGAAGATGAAATAAAAGTCACATCGATAAATTATTATTTAAAGTGCATATACAGGGTGAATCAAAAGTAACTAATTTTTAATTGTCAGTCTTTTTTAAATGTCAGTGATTTTTAAATGTCAGTCTTACTCTTTTTTTTAGATACTTTTTTAACATTTAGACAATTTTTTTTCTTCAGATTTTTAAACTACAAACATAAGAATTTTTGACCCAATCTCTGTAAATAGAAATTTATTATATATTTCGAATATACATACACACACACAAATATATATATATATATAATTAAAAATATAAAAAAGATATGTGTCGAAGAATAGAAAATTTGTAAAGAGAATAAAAAAAAATAAAATGTTTATTATCATCCTGTCATCGATCAGAGATTGAAATCGACTTTATATGATCGGTATTATTTTGTTTTATTTATGAAGCTTTCATGCTTATTTCGAAACACCCCCGCAAGCGCGTAAATACTTCCGTTTGTTGGCTAGGCGTTCTTAACGATGATTAAAGCGTTTCCTTACGACGTACACCGCGTCGCACTTTCCTCCCATTTATACTATATCGTGTTTTTTATTAGCCTGAGGAAATCTAACGAGAAGAATAAATGAAACGACTCGATCGATCATTTCGATATAAAAAGAAAAGAAAAAAAGAAAAAAAAAAAAAGTGAAAGAAATATATGATTTTTTTTCTTTCATTTCTTTTCTCTCGATGAAAATGGACAAATAAACATTATATGAATAATCGATGTCAAATCTCTTTAATCTCTTTTCTGTTGATTTGTAACTAATCCATATTTGTCTTTTAATTGTAATATTTTTTTTATGTACTAAACATAGACACGTGTGTCTGTTTAGGTAGAAAATTTGTTTCATTAGATGTGGGGCGAGCAAAAAGGGTGTTTTTTTTTTTTTTTTTTTTTTTTTTTTTTTTAATAAATGACTCTATTGAGATTTTTATTTCAAGACTAATTCAAATTTGTTTGTAGTAAAATTATAAGATAGGTTTTGTTTTATGTAATTTGAAAAAGAAAAAAAAAAAGAGTGATTAATTTTTAAAACCATTTAGGAACTTTTTCGATACCACATTAAATATATTAAAGGACGTCGATCCACGTAATAGAGATGAACAAACGTTTAATAGGATCTTCCGTAGATATTTCGAGATTGATTATTTTCGAGTATTCGTAGACTGGACTGTCTATATATATATATGTACCAGACAATCTAAATATAATTCGTTATGTACTAAATTGTACGTACCAATTCATTAAATTGATACGTACTCGCTATTTTTATTCCTGATTTCATTTAAAAGATCGTTCATTCGATAAATGATTCGAAAAAAAGGAAAGAAAAAATTAGCAGAAATAATATATTGAAATATATTTTTTCTTTAGTCGACAAACTAATAGACATGTCTGTACCATCAGAGATTTCAATGCCTGAAACCGTATAGATTATATAGGTGTTCAATTCCATGTATACTTGTATGTAATATTAGATACGATACAAATTTTCAATTCGTACAAAATTAATTCATCTCGAATAATTCACGCGTGCAAGTCGTTAAATCATTTATTTTTATTCAATGACCTAGAAATAAAGGATGATTATAAAAGTGATCTGTGATATTAAAAAAATGTTATTCTTAAGAACATTAAAATTACATATAAAATAATTAATTTTTCAAGAATAAAATATATTTACAATACTTGTTCCATCCTTGTTGTGAAAAAATATGTTGCATATATATAGTTGGATTATTTTCATAATCACGAAGAGAATTATTATACTTCTTATTTTATTTCGTATAGGTGCGAAATGATTTTGACATTTTTATATCGTTTTAAGAAAAAGAAATGTCGCGAGGAGAAGGAAAAAAACAAATCAAAATTTGTAAAAAAGTATCACGTAAATTATTGTCAGAATTTTCCAACCATCCCCTATATACGCTGTCTATTATGCCTGCGGTAATCCTTAACGAAGACGAATCGTATAGGGTTGCTTGCTTCTCGTCTTTCAACGTAAGCTACGAAAGTAAAAAAAAATTAACTTTATGTCCAACTATGAAATGACTCCGATTAATTAGTCTACTTCTCGTGCCATGCTTTAATCGACAATATTCACGCTCGTATTCTTCTTCCTTCATAATTTAAAGTCCACCGAACAATTTCATTCGAAAATTTTACCTCCAAACGAACACGTATGTATATATATATATTTCCTGTATGTTTCTTTGTTTTCTCGTTGGTACTACGATAACGAGATCCGATTAATTTATTTATTATTATAAAAGGAGACGAAGAAAAAACAAAAAGTTAGCGTAAACACAATACGAGGTAGCGACGGGTGAGATAAATAATTGTTTCGTTCATGTACGCGCACGAGCACGCGGAGAAACATAGACAAACAAAAAGAAAATTTTCGATTATTATTCGATAGTGTTTTATTTAAAAGGATCTAGTTTTTTTCTTTTTCTCTTCGTCAGAAATGAAAAAGCTAGAACAATTTTTTCTTTCTATTATTCTTTTTTTCGTTTCTTTATTATTATTATTATTATTATCATTTTTTTTTTTTTGAAAGTCCTATCAATTTAGTTTGACTTATTCTTGATTTATTCTTTATTTTTTTATATGAAGATTCCTAATAAATTTTTTAAACAAAAAAAAAAAATATGATTCAATATGAATTAGGCAAATGTATTTGATGATTGTTATAACGTGCTGAGATTTTTTTTTTCGAGATACATTCATATATTTCATCAGTTGCATACGTATGTTTGTCCGAGTATACGCGTAAGTAGAGAAGAAAATAATGACAAAACTGTCGCGTTTTCCTGGGAAATATCGTCAAGTCGGGGTTTCTCGTTCATAATGCTGATAAGAGAAAAGGAGAGGCGAGACACATACACACATACATACGTACATATATATATATATATATATATATATATATGTCTCGATTGTCAACATATATATATATATATGTGTTGACAATCGAGAGGATATGTCGAGTAAAGTTGAGCAAAGTTGTCGGGTATCAGACTTGCTAAGTTTCGGAAGCGTGACGAGAGAAGATGTAATAGAGGTTGCATAGAGTTCATATGTTTTACCCATATCTTTACTTTATTATATATAATCAATTAAAATCTTCAAGTTTCAAAAATTTATATAGAACTCATATAAAAAGTGGTCATCATTGATCAAATCGTCATTTCGAATATCGTTCGACAAAATATATTCTCGAATCGCCACAAAATCA
The DNA here is from genome assembly GCF_912470025.1 of Vespa velutina. Taxonomy (NCBI): domain Eukaryota; kingdom Metazoa; phylum Arthropoda; class Insecta; order Hymenoptera; family Vespidae; genus Vespa; species Vespa velutina. The sequence continues at coordinate 1,713,712 of NC_062194.1, forward strand.
TTATGACCATTTAGAGGAATAATATTTTGAAAATTGGGTCATGATGGTAGTAACGTCAGTGAGAGATTCTTTCTAATTAAAAAAAAAAAAAAAAAAAAAAAAAAAAAAAAAAAAAAAAAAAAAAATAAAAGGAAGAAAAGAAAAAATACAAGATACAAGGGAAAATCTGATTATTAATTTTTTTCTTTTTCTTTTTCTTCTCGACAACAATATATACCGTCGAGCAAAATAAATAATCGTAAGAAATAAATAGATATAAAGTGCGGATGATGAAAGAAATGAAAGGAGTAAGTAAGAAAGAAAGAAAGAGAAAAAATATATATATATATATATATATATATGTATGAAACTGCTGTTGTTACTGTTGCTACTATTGCTATTTCAGAGAAGATTAAAAAAAAAGGAAAAAAAAAAAAAAAAAAAAAAAAAAAAAAAGTAAAAAAAAATAGAAAGAAAAGATAAAAGTAAAAGAAAAAATAAGCTAAGGAGGAAAATGATAAATGTAATTGCGTAAGCAGATGCTAGATTTTTATAACAATATCATAAGAATTGAATTTTCCATAATGCAATTACTACGAGCGAACGAGCAAGCAAGTCCTCGACTCGGCTTGGCTCGATTTTTTTTTTTTTTTTATCGTTATCACGAAGATGAAGAAAAAAATTAAGCTTGCATAATCGTCTCCTTTTTATTTATCTCATGATCAGATATGCGTAGGCATATCCGAGAAAAGAATTCCGAAGAGAATAACGAGATAAAAAGATAATAATTCAATAATCATCGTATTATACATATGTATAATATCATATATGACAAGTAGTCCAGTCTTACAATAGAGCCAGCCTAATAGCACCTAATACAATATACATAAGAGATATGCACACACATACACACACACACACACAGATGTAGATAGACAGACAGAGAGACAGATGAAAAATAAGATATATTAAAACTATAAATACTGTTTGTATGTGTTTCCATTAAAATACCGTAATACTCGTCGAGTCAATCGATTTGTCGATATTAATGCTTCTGTCAACTTTGGATTTATTTTAAGTACTTCCATTTCTATTTTTATTTGATAATTAATGATCTTCGTCGTCTTCGTCTTCGTCGTAATTGTTAAGACGAAATATATTCTGATTTAACAAGTTTATCGAGAAGATTATAGCCGAGTCGTTACCTCCTTGTTCGAAATTTTCTAAATCAATTTAACGAATCGATTCTCTCTCTCTCTATCTATCTATCTATCTATCTATCTATCTATCTATCTATCTATATATATCCTTTTCTCTTTCCCTTCCTTTCCATCTTCTTTTAAAAGTTTAACTAACTTTTGTCAAATTAGAAACGAATTCTATCGGCCTGTTTAAATTTAGTATTCTAATTTTACTCCTTTCTTTTTATTTTCTTCTATTTTTAAAATATTATAAATTTGTCGATGTGAGTAAAAAAAAAAAAAAAAAGAAGAAACCAAAAAAGCTTGAATATAAATTCGATTAATATTATTTAATTTTATAAATTAGTTTTGTATTAAATTGAAGATCAATTCGTCAAATCATTTTACGTAGATGTAATAAATCTTTTTGATTATATGGATATATACTTATTGAGCGATAATTAAAATTATAAAAAGGTTAACTGAGAAAGGTTTCTTTTTCGTCTAAAATTAAAACAATTTTATATTTTAAAATTAAAACAATTTCGAGGAACGACAATTTTATGATAAGTTTAGCGCAATTAAAAGTTTTACGATGTATTAAAATCAAAAAAGTAAAGTTTGTTTTGTACGATTTCGTATGTACGATATTGTATCCACGTATTTACGTATCTATCTATCAACTAACACGTAGATTGAAATATTGGCGCGAAATTTCGCGGCACGTGCTACGATAGAAGAACGATTCACGGTTGATACGCGTAAATATTCGACCTACACGTATAAATGATATTGTTCGAAAATTGTGGATATTCATATTGTAACTAATTACTAAGCTTAATTGAAGTATCGCCTACGAATTGAGTGGGATCAATAATATTATGATTATTTATACCAAGAGACATCAATGGAGTAGGCAGAGGATACGTTCTAATAATATTAACAATTTTAATTTACATACGTGCCATTAATCGTTTACCAATGTGCAGATGTAGAAGTGAGAATGAAACAAAACAAAGCGAAACAAAAACAAAAACAAAAAGACAAAAAAAGAAAGAAAAAGGAAAATAAAAATAAAAATAAAAAAGAACGTATAAAAAAAAAAAAAAAAGAAAAGAAAAGAAAAGAAAAGAAAAAGAAAAAAATATCGTAAAAAAAAAAATAAAACAAATAAATAAATGCAAGTTTCTTTCTTCTCATTTTCGTTAGAAAATTATCATAAGTATATGATAATTTTGTTAATAAATTTTCAGCTAAATATAATATCTGATAATCGATTTTTGTTTGTTTTCATTTTTTTCTATTTTTTTTGTTTTTTTGTTTTTTTTTTTTTTGCTACTCACCGGATACTCGTCGTATTTTGCAGGATAATCGGGATAATCGAGATTGGCAGACGGGTCGTTGTCGGCAGCGTTTCTTTTAACGACGAGACGTTGATCAACGTTAGCAACGATGATGCACGGTAATATTATAGCAAGAAGAAGCAACGAACGGATTATATTCCTTCCCATTGTGAATTATTACTAATTCAACCGAATATCAATTAAAATTCTTCATCCAACGTTAAATAAATTGTCTTACGTCGAAGTTTATCGAATGTATTGATGTCAACCAGATGAATTTTATTTTGATCTATCTCTTTCTCTCTCTCTCTCTTTCTTCCTGTCTTTTTCTCTTTTTTTGTCTTTCCTTTCCTTTTCTTTTCGTTCGGTCGACGAAAGTTTTTGTTGTTGTTTTTTTTTTTTTCGATTCTCACGACAGACAATTCGTCTTTCTAAAGACGAATCGCTTTAGAAAGATTTTGATTGACACTTGTCAATTTTTTGTTGGCTCGTTTCGTTCGTTGTAATTTTGTTCTTTTTTCTTTTTTCTTTTTTTCTTCTTTTAATTATTACGTTCCTTTTACATCGATACACGATCACAATAATAATATTATATATATGTATATATATATATTATTATATGTATATATATATATATATTAAATATAAGTTATTCGTTAGTTTTTCCTTTGATCTCTCCGTGAAGGCCACGAAGAAAGTACTCTCGAGGACGCAATGAGACAGACGCGCCGGCGAACCCGCTTCTATATATTTATTTGTGCGCGTGGTTGAAGCTACGCAGGCGCTAGGATCTACAGGACGAACTCTGTAGACTTTATATATATATGTGTGTGTGTGTGTATGTGTGTGTATATCTGTATGTGTATATATATATAAATACTTAGTTTTATATGTATATTTATAGACATATAAATATGCACGTATTTATGCATCGATATGATTTCTTAATTCTTAAATCAAGACATTTTTATAATCCTATTAAAGTCCAAGTGTCTTAATATCTCTCTCTCTCTCTCTCTCTCTCTCTCTCTCTCTCTCTCTCTCTTTCTCGTAGTCTTAAAATGTCCAAGATAAATTTCTTTCTTTTCTAATGTGTAAGAAAAATAAATAAAAAAATAATAATAATACTACATCATATAAAAATATTCTATTTCCTTATTTCTATAAAGAGGATAATTCTAATAAGTTAAATATTGTTAAATATTGTTATAAAATGATAATTATAATTAGTTAAATATTTGTCTAATGATAATTGTATTTTTAAAATTGTATTACTTTAACTATGT
>NC_062194.1:1722500-1765000 GCF_912470025.1 Vespa velutina
AAAGAATCTTATAGATATCGAGAAATTTATTGTGTCGATAAGGAGGAACAATCATTGAAGTAAAATTTTATTTTATTTGCTTTTTTAAATTTCACGTAATAAAAACATATAAAATATTTAATAGTTAAAAATTCATCGAAACGTTTCGCAATTCATATTTTTATCTCAAAATTTTCATATACAATAGTCGATATGTCTATCTGCCTACTAATCGTTAAATTATTTCTCATATAATATGGTCGAATATAATTTCACAAAAAGAAAAAAAAAAAAAAAAAAAAAAAAAAGAAAAAGAAGAAAAAAGTAGGAAAGGAAAAAAATAAATTTTTTTTTTTTTGGAAAAAAATACATTTATTTTGGGTAGAAAAATATTTATATATTTTATTTAAAAAGAACGTGTATGATTTACATCATGTTTTTTTTTGTGGACTAATGTGAGTCCATGCATTTTTGCAACCGTGTAAAAGTAGATATAAACGTATAAATAGAGCGTATTAAGAAAGCTGTGTAACTGCGAATATCGTATAAAAAAATAAAAAAAATAAAAAAAAAGGGAAAAGAAAAAAAAAAAAAGAAAAATACCGTGTGAAAAAGTTCCAGTACGTATTTCATTACAAACATAATGTCGTATATTAGCTTGCATGGAAGTGTAACAGGCGTGTATAATTCTGAGCTTCCATTGTTTGCGAATCTCTGTATTTGACATGTGTTTGTCCAAGTTTAACAAATACGCAAATTAAATGAATAAAATGCACATTGGAGATAAATTGGCACGTAAATCGCTAATAAATAATGAAAATCTTCGCTTCATCGATAAAGAAAATATATCTCTATCGAATGGTCATTTAACTTTTTCCATGAAAAATTCTAACAAGAACGAAATGTTACGTTGACTATTAATCAAGACATCGTCAATTTTCTAATTTGATTATTTCTTTTTTTTTTCCCCCTTACCCCTTCAATTTGTTTCACTGTGTAAAAGGAAGATTTTCCTTTTCTTTATCTTTTTTCTGCTCCTTTTAAAATCTATGTCCTGTTATCTGAGAAAATAAATGAGGAAAATACTAAAGATAAATATGGGATAAAATAATGAGTAAGTTGTTTCATAAAAATTTTTCTTTTCTTTGTACTCCTTCTGCGTAAAAATTTTGCATAATTTTATTCATATTAGCATTAATAAAAAAATGCATCGTGAGAGCGCGAATAAAGGACAAATATCATTTGACCATTATTCTTGGTCTATTAATCGTGTTGAATGTAGGAATAATTTCTATTAAAAATTTATATTCTAAATTATTATTCGCGATCGATTTGTAGACATAATCATGAAACAAAGAGGATTGGATCAGTTGCATCCGATGATATTGCCAACGAAACTTGACAACAATACATACATGTGTGGATACATGTCTATGTGTACGCATTTATGCACATACATACGTTGGTATTCCTGTCGTTACTATAAACATAAAGGAAGATAGTAAAGATTGTGTACAGTTCCTTCGCATTCAAGAATATTACTCGGTATCTTTCAGATAGTGTCGTTTCGTTCGTCTCCTATGATGCATCGATAACAAACGCCATTCAATTTTCCATCAAGGTTCTTAACTGATTAACAGTCTTATAGACAGCCAGAGAGAGAGAGAGAGAGAGAGAGAGAGAGAGAGAGAGAGAGAGGGTTGAATATTAAAAAAAAGTGTATAATAATAAATTTATGGATGAATTGTTTCATCAAAATATCCATCAAAAAAATTAAATCGATCGCATGACATTCATTTTGTATATAAATAATTAATTCTTATATATATATATATATTTTTTTTCTTTCTTGTTCTTTTTCCTTTTTTTTTATTAATGAAATAATTACTAATTAACGTTCTACAAGAAAGGAAAAAAACATCCCATAAGTTATATTCGCGTTAGTTACGTATGTCCACTTAATGTTATCCATTGAACTATTCCAAAGGAGATAGATGTTAGTAAATTTATATCGCGATAATCCTGCGAATGGATGTTTGAAATTACGCGGGGGGAAACGTGTACAACCGATAAAAATCACATTCACAATGTTTCGAAGCATATTCTTTTATCGTTTCTACGTATCATTTTTTTCTTTTCTTTTCTTTTCCTTTCCTTTTCTTTCTTCTTTTTCGATACAATAAAAAAAAGAACATTTTACATAATACACTTAATATAATATGAAAATGAAATTAATTAAATATTAAATAAAAATATTAAATTATTTTGTAATTATAATGTATACATAAGCGCACGTATATACAAATTTGGTATAATTTTATAATTTATCTTTGACAGTAGATTATTTGAAATTATCATTTTGTAATTACCGTTCGTTGGAATCTTTGACAGATCGTAAATTAAATAAAATAAGAAGGCTCATTGATCTTCACCTGATTTCGATTGTTCGTCGATAGTTCGATAGTTTGTCAGGGTCACTTCCTTCTGTCAACAAAGTGTTCGAAACTTATCCTAAAGAAATCCATTATATTCGATCAAACTTTCACACTTCGACACTTACTCTCCTACAATCAATATTATTTGTATTGCATATATATATATATATATATATATATATATATCTATACACACACACCTACATATTTATATAATAATAATTTACATAAAATGGTAATGAAGTACCGTTGAACTAATTGCTTGCATTTGATTTTCCATTTATTCGATAACCACGTATTGTGCTACTCTGAACGATCATTCAAACATTATCTTCATTACATCACATAAATTAAATTTACCGATGATGAATTTAACGCAAATTTTAGTTAGTCCTCTCATAATCATCAAAACAATTTTGTTTTCGCCAATGAAATACGTTTCACTTATCGATCAACCTTTATATACATATATATATATATATATATATATATATCTTTTTTAAAAATTATCTTTAATAATTTCATTTGATATGTTTTTTTTTGTCCTTTTTTGACATACTAAAAGTTAAACGTATGAATTTCATTATTCATTCGGTGTTTTTCCTTTTTCTTACAAAATTATTAAGAAAGGAGGCACAAGATAAGAATGGAATTGATTAAAAAGGCAAGGAAAAAAAAAAAAACGAAAAAAAAAAAAATAAGAACGAAAAAAAGAAGTAGGAAGAAAAAGAACGTTGGAAGAACGCGACCGTGCATATTTCTGTCTGCAAGTTCGTCATGCAAAAAATGAGATGCCAGATGTTGTGACGTGGAAATAGAAGAGAAATATAGAGATATTAAAAATCTTGTACGACAGAAGTGCGAGTGTTGCCTTGAAAAGAGTAACGTGATATTAATTGCGCGTAAAAATGCTAACCATTCCAATTTTTGATAATTTTTATATATTTACAAGAAAATAAAAAGAGAGAGAAAAACATAATCAAACGTCATTGATAATGATTTTTATTTGTAATATTATAGATTAATTTATTTAACAAAATTTTATAATTAATATTTTTATTTTTTTTTGTATTTTCTATAATAATTGATATTGTAGAAACGTTTTATATAGCCCCCTAAGATAGGCAATCGCACGGTCGATAGTTGCAATTACGAGCGTCACTTATCGATAGAATATATTTTCTTTAGCCCCCTTACAATGGCTACACCTTATTACACACTTGTACGTATGTGTTGCCCGTCTGCAGGGGCTCAGAAGAAAAACAATTATTAATTAAGTTTATCGAGTGTTGCATACTTTTAGGCGTTAAATACATACTATAATTAATTATTATACAAATAACGATGGTATGTTTTTAACGTATTAATCAATGAAGAATATGAGAAGAAAAAAAAAAGAAAAAAAAAAAAAAGAAAAGAAAAACGTATTATTTATACGAAACTGTAATTGTATCCGTTTCTCTTCTCTTTCATCCTTTTAATATTTTGAATGATATCGATTAACAAGAAGTACAAAGTAATTAGAGTAGAAATAACGAAGGAGTATAAACAAAGGCATGCACATTCATTTAATTTTCATGGTTTGGACGTGTTTTCTTTGATAAGAGGATAGAAAAAAAAGTGGCGTACAGTAAATATACAGAAGCGTTTCATAATTTACATCGTTTGGATTTATCATCTAAGGAAATATAAGTTTGCCTTGAACATTGGTTCAATATCTTGGAAAAGTATAATTTTCCGTTTATTTTTCTTTTCTCCTTTCATAATTTCTAATGAAGCGATAGATCCTTATAAGAATATTTTTTTTCTTTATTTTCCTTTTTTATTTTCCCTCTTTTCTTTTAAGATAAAAAAATGTCTCCATATTTATCATGAACTAACGTATAAGTTTCTTCGGTCGATACAATTCTCAATTTTTCTTTCTTTCTTTCTTTCTTTCTTTCTTTCTTTCTTTCTTTTCTTTTCTCTTTTTGTTGTTTTTAACCTTTAAAGAAATAAAAAAAAAAGGTAATATTTCGATTGCGAAGAAAATTGTAAAGTCTAATGTGAAAAATGAATCGAGTTGGTACACGGACTTCAAAGTCTCTTGTAAGAAATGCGGTGTAGTACGATGTTTCGACTTTATGACTCGTAAACGGCTCATATTTATTTTTCATAAAGGAGTAGGATAAAGAGAAATAGAGAGAGAGAGAGAAAAAAAAGAGAGAAAAAGAGAGAGAGAGAAAGAGAGAGAGAGAGAGAGAGAGAGAGAGGGAGAAGAAAGTTTTAAAAGTAGCATCCACTGCGAAATTTTCGTATCCTCCCGTTTTTCCTATCCTATATTTACAACGTTGGAACATCTGAAATCGATATGTTGTTGTATCGTAAAAAAGTAAGATAAAGAAAAAATAAAAAAAGAAGAGTGAGAGAGAGAGAGAGAGAGAGAGAGAAGAATTAACGATAGAATTCTAGAGGTAGTTAATTTATTAAAATTCTTTTAATTTGAGTATACGTATTAAATAAAAGTCAGGTATTCTTAGTTGGTCATTACATAACTACGAGAAATGTTACAATTTGATCTTAAGTAGTACAATTAGAGTTGCGTTAATGTTATTATAAAATATTTTTTTCTCTCTCTCTCTCTCTCTCTCTCTCTCTCTCTCTCTCTTTACTTATTTATCTATCTATCTATTTTTCTTTCCAATTCTGTTTACGATATCCCGCTAGAAAAGAGAAGAGTCGTGTAGAAATTGAACGACACCGAATGAAAGAACCAGATTTAAGGTATAAAGTAGGAAACGTGTGGAGTGAGAATGAAAGAGAGAGAGAGAGAGAGAGAGAGAGAGAGAAAGTAATCCACATCAAGATTTAAATCACCCTTCCAAAGTAAACCATCAAGATGGCGAAATGGAAGACGTTATTTGATCTCATTTCACAAAGATTGGTGAAAAGCAACATGGATATGTCTTTCTCATGCTTTGGGTCTTATGTGAAAAGATGTATGTAAACGATCAATCGATTGATCTTTAGTTTAAGATCCTTCGATCTATCGATCTATGATTATACATATATATATATATATCTATATATATCTTTACATGTAGATATCTTGGATGTAGTTTAATAGGATTTAAAAAATGTATAGACTTGCTTATCGGTTCTTTAAAAGACTTTTGGGACGAATGGAATTTTTATGTGCACGCACGAGAGAATAACAATTTAACTTAGACATATGGAAAATAGAAAAGGACGCGTTTGAATATTCGTTATCAGCTGATACGGAAAATAATATATATGGCCGGTACGATATCGTTAGCCAAGAAAAATGGAGGAAACTGAAGAAAAAATGAAACATTATGTGTAGAGTGATGAAAATAGGGTGCCAGTAAGATTGGAAGGACAAGAAATTGACGTTATTTTGTTTCTCCCTCGTTTTGTAGAGGGTGAAAAAAGGTTATGTAAAGGTAAACGATGTATATGTATATGTATATTTATGGACGTACATGTATATTCATATATATTTACGTCGATATATGTTAGTATATTTAATTTGATCGTTTGCAATTTGATCGAGGAGATAGATAAAATTACAAAAAAAAGAAAACGAAAAAAAAAACAAAACAAAAAACGTATTTTTAATTTTATTTATATAAATATATACATATATATATATATATATATATATATATATATATATCAGGAGATATGTACGAGTCAATATTATTTTTTTTTTGGTGAAAGAAAAAACAAAAATATACAAAAGAAAAAAGAAAAGAAAAATTTACTATGACATTATCGAATCGAATGAGAATTCCAATGTAATTTCATTCACGAATTCGTGATATAATACTGATTCATTAAAAGAATAAAAATGCGCAAGGAGGAGGAATAAAAGGTTAAACAGACAGATATATATATATATATATATATATAGAGAGAGAGAGAGAGAGAGATAAATGCAGTGTGTAAAGTAATGAGCAGAACAAAGTGCACAGTGGAAATCGTATTAGCGTGCGAATGAAAGCTTTCGGTCGTGTTAGTCGGAGTTAGAATCCTTTTTTTTTTCCTTTTCTTTTTTTTTCCCTCGTGTCAAAGTATGCAGCAATAAGTAACACACAAGTAATCTCTTTCTTTCTTCTTTTTCCTTCTTTTTTCCACGTATGTTTGTTTTAAGTAGAAACAAGGAGTAACAACTATTCCAAAGGAATGAAACATCCTACTCTTGCTCTCCAGGGTTCGTCTGTGTTCTTTCGAAGAGGGAAACAAAAAAAAAGAAAAAGAAAAAAAGAGAAAAATGAAAAAAGAAAGAAAACAAAAAAAAAAAATAAATGGAAGAAAATGAAAAAAGGAATAAAAAATGAAACAAGACAAAGGAAAAAAAGACAAACAAAATAAAAGAAAATAAAATAAAGCGAAACGAAATAGGACAAGTTAAGTTATGCGAGGATATTCTTCTGTAGAGGAAAATTGCTAAGGTGTCTTATATTTTTCTTATTCATTTTTCCTTTTTCTTTTCTCTTTCGTAGGAAAGAAAATTTCAGATTTTTCCGATGAGAATCAATATCCATGAATTAGAAAAAGAATAAGAATAAGAAGAAGAAAAAGAAGTAGAAGAAGAAGAAGTAGAAGAAGAAGAAGAAGAAAAAGAAGAAGAAGAAGAAGAAGTAGAAGAAGTAGAAGAAGAAGAAGAAGAAGAAGAAGAAAAGAAATTAATTAAATGAAATAAGACAAATCATGGGATAAAGAGGAAAATAGGAATATGACAAATATGATGTAAACGGATTTATGATTCGACAGATAGGGATGCGCGTGGATGAAACAAGTTAAATCCACCTCTCACAGAGTATATGTATAGGGATAGTTCGAGGGAGAGTTAGATCGAGGAGGTTTCCTGTTGCTTCGGATGCCGTTGTGCCAAGTCAGTAGCTACGAAGAGGATTCGTTCTATAGCATGTCACGTGAAACATTCCGTTAGGGGTGATAGGATGTAGTGGGGTGACAAGGCGTACAGTGGTGGTTGTGCTAGTGGTGGTAGTGGTGGTGGTGGCGTTGGTGGTGGTGATGGGTGGTAGTTGGGTGGTGATAGTGGTGGTGGTAGTGGTAGCTAAAGAGGGAGCAAAATAGAAGAGGTTGAGTTTTTCATCTCCCCCACCTCGGCTGTATCCTGGAGATATAAAGTGATCGCGTACACGCTCGAAGCACAGTCATTCCGACATAGAGACTCAGAACAGTACGGTAGTACTTACAGTTTAGTACGCGATTATTGTTCGATTATAAATCGTAACTTTCTTCTTCTTTCTTTCTTTCTTTCTTTCTTTTTTATCTTCGATTCTTCTTCTATTACGAGAAAAGAAGAGATAAATAGATAGATAGATAGATAGAGAAAGAGAGAGACAGAGAGAGAGAGAGAGAGAGAGAGAGAGAGAGATAGACCAATTTAAATTCGTTTTTCATTTTCATCGAGGAAGACAACAAAACTCAAGGTATAGATTTATTATTGTTATAATATTACATTAATTACGAGCGATATTAATCTTTTCATTGTATGCATTATTTTTGTGTTTTTTTATTCTTTTTGTTTTTTTTTTTTTTTTTTTTTTCACATCAATTTCTTTTCGTGAAATGTCATACTTCCACTTTTATCGAGCGTACAATAATCACCGTGGATCACGCCGGGGGTATCGACTTTCGATCGATCTTTTGAAATGATTTAAAAAAAAAATATGAAAAAAAAAAAAAGAAAAAATACAGAGAGAACATCGAAACAAGTTTAATAGCCAAGTGACAATATCGTTTATGGGTGAGAGTGTTAGAAAGAGAAAGAGAAAAAGATCGACGAGTTTTGGTTACGTTTTTTGTATTTGTTATTTTTTTTCTTTTTAGCAATACTCGAGATATAATATTACACTAATCGTCACTATTGATTTGACTCATAGTTCGACGTTTGATCGATATTGGGGATAATTTGAAAATACAAAAACAAAAAAAGAGAAAGAAAATTAAAAGAAAAGAAAAAATAAAGAAAAAAGGAACATTGAAATAAGAAAATTGTTGCATTTAATATATAATTGATGCGTTTAATCAATGTTCATGTGGTTAAGACAGAGAAAATGAATTATAGAGAAAGAGAGATAGATAGAGAGACAGAGAGAGAGAGAGAGAGAGAGAGAGAGAGAGAGAGAGAGAGAGGGAGAAATAAGTAGACAAGGAAATGAACTTTTTAATTGTTCATCTTTACCACCCCTCGTTCCCTTTTTCATTCCCAACTATCAAGAGTTTTGTAAAAGATAAATGAAAGATATATAAGATATCGTATTTTTTAGAACTGATTGATAATACAATTTCGTTGACTGATGAATATTATTTTATCCCAGATAGCCATGAACTCTTTTTTTAATTGTAAATATAATACGTGCCTGAAGTAAAAAAAAAAAAAAAAAAAAAAAAAAAAAAAGAAAAAAATTATTATTATAATTATTATTATATTATTTTTTGTGTTTTTCTATATTTCATTTTCATTTCTTCATTTTCGTTTTCTTTCTTCGCTCTCGTTTTCTATTCTTTTCCTTTTATCTTTCCTCTTCTTTTATTATTATTACATATAAAAGTTTGCAGGACTTTGAACGCTTTATTCTTTCTTTTTCTTTTATTTTTTTTTCTTTTTCTTTTTTTTTTTTTTTTCTTCTTCTATTTTCTGTCTTGGAGAAAAAGCAATGCAGTTTGGTGTCCTTCCACTTCAATTCCGTTATTCAATTGATTGAGAAATACGACGACCGTCCTCTCCTCAAACTTCTCGTTCGTTTCTCGAGTTAGTTAGCGCTCATTTTTTCCAATGAGAAATTATTATGAAATAATTAAATGCATTATTATAATTATATATATATATATATATATATTATAACTTTTCTATGATCAACTTTTTTTCTTTCTTTTTTCCTTCCTCTTTTTTCTTCCTTTCTTTTTTTTTCTCGAATTAATCAATTATATAAATTAATAAAATTTTAATTAGATGAACAAATCATTTTTCAATTAATATATATATATATATATATATAAATGTTTAATTTGATTTGTTTCAAATAAAAGAATAGAAAAATATTTATGAATAATAAAAGAAAAAATAACGAAAAAAAAAAAAAAACGAAACAAAAAAAAGGAAAAGAAAAAAAAAGAAATGAAAAAGAATGAAAGGAAGGAAAAAAGAAAAAAAGAAAATAGAGAAAAGGGAAAAAATGTCTTTATAAAGGGTATTCTCTGGTGACATTATTATTTGATCTGAAGGATCGAAAACGCAAGATAAGGGCGACATTCGTGCACTTAAGATCTATATAGGATCTCTCTATATAGTTATTATCAGATACACCGAGAAGGTCTTTTATCGTTTATACTGTTGGAAATCGATTATGAAAGAACGCGGCACGGTTATGGAGTACTAGTCGATGTGGGAATACGATTTTAATGTTTACCGATCGATTCGATATATCTCTCCTATAAAGTGGTTACTATCAGTTTATTAGTGGCAAACATTTACATTCAATATTTTACCTCAAGCAAGTCGAATCAGATCGAATCGAATAGAATTGAATTTTTTGAGAGTAAAAAAAAAAGAAATGAAGGAAATGAGGAAAGAAATTGTCAAAAAAAGAAAAAAAAAAAAAAAAAGGACAACGTTCGCGCTTTAAACCATTTAACGCGAGACTTATGGGAAATTTTTGTCATATCTATTTGATAGAGATTGTAAAAATTTTCTTCGTTTGTTTATCGTTAAAAGAATTTTTTTTTCCTCTTTTTCTTCTTTTTTTTTTTTTTTTTTTTTTTCTTAGCAAAGAAACAAAAGCTCGAAAGATTGGAAGGAGTTTTCTTTTTTTTTTTTACACGAAAATTTTTACATTACCTAAAATAAAGTTTTTACTTTTCAAAAGTCCATTTCCCTGGTTTTCTTTTTTTTTTTTTTTTTTTTTTTCCTTCGAAGTAAAGAAAGAAACGAAAAAGGAAACAAATTGTTCGATTTTCGAAAAAAAAAACTTCATTTCCAATGAAACAAAAGAAACATTTCGTACGAATGAAATTAATGAAAATTCCTAGTACATATGTTACTATTGGATCTTACATTATAGTCATTTTTTTTCTACCTCTTTATTTTTTTTTTTTTTTTCTTCACTTCTGTTATAACAAACATACACTCATTGCCTTGTAAAGGGCTTGTATCCGTCAATCAAACTCACGTCGTATTACCTACTTCGTTCACCCTTAGGAAAGCATTATACATATATATATATATATATATATATATATATATACATACTTTGGACTTGGGAGGGATTCGTGGTTGGTTCGTTCGTTGATATTGCATTGACTAAAGGAAGGAAGGAAGAAAGAAAGAAAGGAAAAAAAAAAAATGGAACTTCGTATAAGTTTGACGTTATCCTCGAGTAATAAGGAAATGATGGATAAGCATGGGCGATTGAACAAATATTTGTTCAATATTTAAATCTTTACCGAGACCCCATATAATACGATTTACACGAAAATTCTTATGGATTTTTTGTTTCTTTTTTTTTATTATTATTATCACTCAAATCGTTCACTTTAATAAATAATAATAATTAATGAACGAATAAGAGAAATAAAAGAAGATCGTCAAAGTTGAACTTTTGAATTGGAAATGTTTTTTTCTTTTTAAAAATTTTTTTACATGAATTTAAATAATACAAATGTTTTCGTTAATTTTCTACGCGCATTTTCCTCTCTTCTAAGTTTTCAATTAAACTTTCCATAATCTTTGTTCGGCAAAGCATAAGACAATGAATAGTTTCGCATCGTAGTTTCGAACCTTCGCGATTATATTATTCGATAGTTCAGGAAAGTTCGATTAAATGTGTAATGCTCATCAACGAGGATCATCGTTTATCGTTGTTAACAACAATAAATAATATCGAACGACGGTGCATCGAACGTTCGGGAATAATGACTTCGGAACTATCATCGACGATATTGGAAATTAACGCGTATAAGAAAGAACGAGAGAAAGGACGAACGGTACGAGGAAAGTTAGAGAGATGAAGTATTCGAAAATTTTCAACTTTCAAGTTCGTTCCGTCGAGTTCTTTATATCTCCTTTCTTTTCTTTTCTTTTCTTTTCTTTTTTTTTACGATTACTAAAAAGAAAAATTCAAAAAGAAAAAAGAAAAAAAAAACAAAAAAAAAAAAAAAAGAAAAAGGAAACGAAGAAAAGGAGAGAAAAATTTTATTCAACTTTCGCGATATATAATACGTGTGATCGTTGAACCTGAATCAAATGCTTGTGAGTTTGACAAGAGAAAAAAAAAGAAAAAAAGGAAAAAGAGAAAAAATTATTGAACAATATATTATCTTGAATGATAAACGATTATTAATTAATTAATTAGCGATTCATTTTTTGAGACATAATACGCGCAATCATTGATTCGTACTATCAATTTATTCAATCGATTTAACTAATCGATTAATTCAATTGAATGTGACTTCATTTATTTGGTTTGATAAAGAGGACATTGGTTTTTAATAAAAGATACGTCCTCTGTTCTGGTTTATCCATTTGTATTGAATTATTATTTGTCGAATGCAAGTTACTAATGGTTAAGCGTCCGTTCAGATTGGATTTATTTATTTCGAGAGGAAAAAAAAGTTACGAAAGGGAAACACGTCGACGATTGATCGATCGATCGAACTATTTCAAACCAATCATGAAATTCTTCAATTACGAAATCTCAGAAATTAAACGTCGACTTTCTCTCTTTCTCTCTTTATCTTTTTTTTCTTTTTTTTTTTCGAAATTGTTCGACATTAAATAATTTTCTTCGTCTTTTTTTCTTTCTTTTTTTCCACTTTATACCGACTTAGTTAGATTACGATGGCATATTTATTCTCGAGATCGAAACGAAAATGGCAAGATAAAAAAGAAATCTATTAGAGATGACGGCTAAGCACGATTAGATTGCTACCTCGTTCCATACCGATACGTTTTCTCTTTATATGTTGACGTTTTTCTAATAGAAGGATAGAGAAAAGAAATAGAGGGCAAGAGAAAGAGAGAGAGAGAGAGAGAGAGAGAGAGAGAGAGAGAGAGAGAATTCCTATCCTTTTTGCAGGAAGCTTTAAAAGCTCATGTAAGCAGCTTTACGGCTTGATTAAGGACGACCATGAAAGGAGAAAGAAAGAGATAGAAATATAGAAGCGAAAGAAAAAAAAAAAAAACGAGAAAGAACGATTCAAACCTTTTAACATGTCGACGGAAATATGGACTTTTTGAAATTCGTTTAATATTGGAAAAAGAAATTTTAAATTCGCACCTTTTTTTTCGGACGGACGTAGCGTAGCTTAAAAAAAAAAAAAAAAGAAGAAGAAAAAAGGAAAGATCTTTTTTTCTTTTTTTTCCTTTTTTTTTTTTTTCGTTTTTTCTTTTTTTCATATATAAACCCCTGCGCGTATGTTACATCTTATGACGTACCTGTAAGTACGGGTTGCCTACCATTAGGGACCGAGAAAAATGTCATTTATCGATAAACTATCTACGAAAATTTTATTATCGACACGTTATATCGAATATTGTCGTTCTTAATATTAATACGATTAAGAGAGGATACAAGAAGCGGATATACAATTGATTAATAAAATATAGATTATTTGGAAAAAAGAAATAAATTGATCGATGTTAAGAAAGATTAAATTTTCAATTTAAAAATTTATAAAAGTTAAACGAATGTGAATTATAAAGATCACCAGTTGACGTATTCGAGATGAATGGAAATAATTCAAAACCACGTTCATTATAAAAATTTCATTTGACGTTAACATTATCGACAGGCAAAATATTTTTTTGTTATCGCGGGGAGGAAAAAAAAAAAGAAAAGAAAATGGCGAAGAATTCAAAATGTATAAATTATATATATATATATATATATATATATATATATATATATATATATATATATATATATATATATATATATATATATGTGAGTGTGTGTGTGTGTGTGTGTGTGTGCGTGGGCGCGTGTATATTTTTTCTTTTTTTTTTTTTTTACCAGTTTGATACGAATTAAATTTCGTTATCCTCCGTTCGATCCTTCGTTTTCTTCTTCTTTTCTTTTTTTTTTTTTTTTTTTTTTTTTTTTATTCATTTATTTCGTTCCTTTACTCTTTTTTCTTTCTCTTCTTTTTGCTTTTTTTTTTGTTTTGTTTTTTTTTTCCTTTTTTTGTATACAAAACTTTAGTAATCATTACACGTAGTATCTGTACGTACATACATTATAAATCTATGAATTCTACATCATATTGGAAACTGATAAAAATGCTGAACGACAACGTATTCATATTTACAAGCATACACGTATGTAGTAGTTGAAATGATTCTGTAATATATACATACATACATACATACATATATACATACATACATACATACATGCATATCTATGTGCATATCTACATCCATACATATATGCATGCGTATTTACATGCGTACATAAATATATATATATATATACATTTACATATATACATCTATACATACATATACAAGTATATATATACATATTTATATACATATATATATATATATATATATACAAGTACATACATACGTATTTATATACATATATATATTTATATATATATACAATTACATACATACGTATTTATATACATATATATATATATATATATATATATATATATATATATATAAATATACGTACATACATATATGCACATATAAAATATATGTATATGCATATATAAAAGCTTACAAAAATATTCATATAATATCTTATAAAAACATGAAAGTATTACAACATATATATATATATATTTATATAGGTATGTATGTATGTATATATGTATGTATGTATATGTATCAGTACGAGGAAGAAAACATTTCCGTTTTGTTCGATATCAGTGGGATATAACAAAATGACATCGTTTATGGGAATAAACTTTGTCCCTTTTTTTCCACCCTTTTTTGCCCTATCCCTTTCTCTCTCTCTCTTTCTCTCTCTCTCTCTCTCTCTCTCTCTCTCTCTATTTCTATTTTTTTTTATAGCTACCAGTAGGAGATCGTAACGACACATTAACAAAGGTCTTTGACAAAAATCACGCTGAGTCGGAAAAAGGTCTCACCTAAATCATTGGTGATAACCTTTTAAGCCCGTTAATAATGTTTCTATTCTTCACTTTTTCTACTTTTTCTTTTCTCTTTTCCTCCTACTCCTCCTCCTCCTCCTCCTTCTCCTCTTTCTCCTTCTCCTCTTTCCTTTTTTTCTTATGCAATTGGAAGAGACCAATTAAAATGGATCGCTTGAAATTCACGTTCTTTATGACATTTAATATGTATATGTAATATTTGCTCATTCATCATTCGTAAGTATTTCTCTTTAAAAGATTAATTCTAAAGATTTCATTGGTAAATCTTTGGAAACTCGAGATATTTGTTTGTTTTCTTATTTTTTATTTTCCTTTTTATTTTCATCTATTTTACTTTTTTCTCCATTTTTTGTAAACGCAATACTCGTCGAAGTCGTTGAATATGTGAAATGATTTTTAGCGAGATGTATATCGTCGATCGATTAAATTTCACTGTTTCTTTTTCTTTTTTTTTTCTCTCTTTCTTTTTTTTCCAGAGAAAGAAAGATGCAGTCGCTACGGGGTGCAGTAATATTGACGATGTTCCTGATCGTTATGATTGGTTGGACTACGGCGATACCAACACCCGAGAAGGATGTACTTTTGAACGACGTAGACGTGAGTGTGATCTTTTAAAAAATACATATTAATTACTTTCAAACGATTAATATAAAGTTTTATCTCGTTTAATCACTTTAATCGAAGATTTTTAAATCAGAGAAAAAAAAAGTATACGACTTATCTCTAGGATAAGTTAATCCCTATGATAATATTTTTTCTAAAATAAAAATGGCTTGAAAAATCATAGTTAAGAGTTAAATAAAAAAAAATATATATATATATATTTTTTTTTTTTATTAAAATATTTTTTATTTTCTCTTTCTCTCTCTCTCCCTCTCTCTTTATATATATATATATATATACACATAATCACTATTAGTTTAACAATTAAACGACAAGTATAATCGGCACAAATTGTAGATGAGTTTCGATCGAAAGTATTTAACGTATTGCTTTGAAGAAATAGATCTATTTGAAAAAACAAAAATCGAAATGAAAGAAGAGAAAGAAAAAGAGAGAGAGAGAGAGAGAGAGAGAGAGAGAGAAAGATTAAATAATCGAACGAACGAATGGAGACGCAATCCTGCGTTTTCTTTGATATTTCAATGAAAAAAAGAGAGACAAAGAGAAAAAGAGAGATAGAGAAAAAGAGGGAGAGATAGATAGATAGATAGAGAAAAAGAGAGAGAGAGAGAGAGAAAGACAGAGAGAGATGTATATAATCTATTGGAGCATATTTAAACGACAAAGATAAAACGAGTAGCTTTAATGAGAAACAAGATTTTAATGAGAAGACGTTTTACGAAAAACGAATAAATATATACATGCATACGTATTATCATATAACGAGAAATTAATGTTTATTTAGTAGAAGTTAATCAAGTTACTTTTATCGATTAAATTCTTTAGTTAGATCTAAAAAAGAAAAAAAAAAAAAAAGAGAGGAAAAAGTAAAAAAGAAGAAGAAGATAAGTCATGCTACTTTTTACGAGTTCTCTATCCCTGTTTATTTACGATTATGGGGATATGTTTGATGATATTTCGATATTTCCTATCGTAATAATCGATATTGCGTATTATATCTTCGTTTCTATCTATCCATATATCTATCTCATTCTCTTATTCTCTCTCTCTCTCTCTCTCTCTCTCTCTTTATCTTTATAAAACGATATATTTATTTGTTTATAATTTATCGAATGTCCTTCACGAAATAACAAGATCAAACGATTTTATCTAACTTTAATCGTTAAAATTGAATTGAAGGATTAATAATAAATTTGATAATTAATTAGTGATTTTAATAATAAACGTTATCTCAATGAAATTATTTTACGCACACAAACATATATGTGTATATAATAGGTATATATAATATATTGCATATCTCATTGGCTTTAAAGATTATTTGTAATAATTTTATTATTATCTACTATCTTATCTTCTGTTTTATTTATTAATCACGTCATTGTATTTATCTCTCTCTCTCTCTCTCTCTCTCTCTCTTTCTCACATACACGAAATTAAATTAAAATATGTTAATTCTGTGTATGTGTGTGAGAAACAGAGAGAAAAAGAGAAAAATATATATATATATATATAAAATGATTTTATCATCCCGTTATCAACAATATCCTTTTAGTATTTTTTTGATCGTTTCTTAGAATTTCTTTCGATATTATGCATGAAAGAGCTCGAAAGAATGAATCTTTTTGACTGTATATCTGTTTAAAGATAAAAAAAAAAAAAAACAAACAAAAAGAAAATAGATAAAAGAAATGAGGGATATAGAAACCTGTTGCATGGATTTTATAAAGAGAGAGAGAGAGAGAGAGAGGGAGAGAGAGAGAGGGAGAGAGAGAGAGAGAGAGAGATAGAGAGTAAATCTCTGCATTCGCTCTTTGTCGTGACTCAATTTCACTGATATATACGTGTATATATTTTTTTTTGAAAGAGTAACTTTTTATCGCCATAGCAAAAGAGAAAGAGAGAGAAAGATAGAACTCTCTGGATGAACGACGAGGCATTGAGTTATGAACGTGAATCACGTTTTTGTGCACGAAAGCATGTACGATTTTACGTTGTATTATAAGGATTTATTTCTTTCTCTCTCTCTCTCTTTTTTTTTTTTTTTTTTTTTTAATAGACAAAAAAGAAAGCGGAGATTCAAACAAAAAAAAAATTAAAACGTACGGTCTTTTCTCTTTTGGAAATGGGGTTAAAGGTAGCCATAAGAATTGCGATTGATTTTTGTCTCTGTTTTTGTTTTTTCAATCAATTTATTCCATTAAGTGACAAGAAGAAAAAAAAATCAGGATATCTTCGATCTGGGAAAAACATTTCGGAGAATTTTATTTAATATTACGAACGAGAATTTTATTTGTTTCGTAATTAACTACATACTTATCTATGTATCTATGTATGTATGTACGTACGTATGTATATATTAATATTCCACAAATACGGATGAAATAATCGAATTTACAAGCTGACGCAAAGCACTGGATAGTAGATTAAATATATACGTGCAATTTGGAAATATGACCTTTTACGTATTAAAAGCAACCAGCAGATTCATATAACACGTAACGTAATTTCCTGCGGCAATGCAACGGACTTCTTCTTTTAATTAGTTATATCATTGATATTTTAACTTCTTTGTTAATTGACCTACTAATTTTACGCGTCAAACACGTCATAGAAACTTTGTTCGTCCCTTATAATCGTGTCCCATATAATTGTGTCCTTTTCGATCGAAACCACAAAACGATTATCTATGTCTATCAAATTTGTGTCGAGTATTTCCCATCTACGCTATTTCTCTATTTCTCTCTCTCTCTCTCTTTCTCTCTCTCTCTCTGTCTCTGTCTCTCTTTACTTTCGAAGTACTGTCATTTGGGAAATACGAAAAGTGGTTTACCGCGTTTGCCATCGTATTTGTACAACATCGAGATTGTTATCGTTCACATCGCACGAAATTATTGCTCTCTCTCGTTCTCTTTTTTTCTCTCTTTCTATCTCTCTCTCTCTCTCTCTCTCTCTTTCTCTCTCTCTTTCTCTCTCTCTCTCTCTCTCTCTCTCTCTCTTTCTCTCTCTCTCGAAATTATTATTTAATTATTCAAACCCTATGATAAATTAATGAAAAGAATTAATCCATAGGAAAGATACGACATCGCGTATTATTATGAAAATGTATTTTGAGTACAAAATTTAACAAAAAGAAAAAAAAATTAAAAAACATAGAAAGCTAAGTTAAGAGAGTTTATTATTAAAATATTAAAATTTTATTTTATTGATTTTTGTTTCTATCAGTGTGATATAACATAGGTATTGACATAATCGTAGAGATCTCTTTGAGACGAATCTTCAATACGAATTTTCCAAAAATTCCGGATTGAATAATACTTTTCTTTACTTTCTTTTTTTCTTTTTTTTTTTTTATTTTTAACAGGATCACCTTCAAAATTTAATGGACGAATAATGACAGAGATGAAAAATTCATTCCTGGGCACGTACTTACATTTTTACTTTTTTACTTATCTTAAGGCTATTGTGCAATCACGCAAAGGCACTGTCCTTGAGAGAATTAATTTGGAGGAATACTGGATTTATTCTTTTTATCAATAGAAATTGCTTTTCTTCGTACAGATATAGTACAAGCATAAATGGAAAACGTGAAAGTAATATTTTATTTGATTTTATCTAGAATAACTTTTTGTAGAATTCGTTGTTTTTACTGCTCTTTTTTCTGTTCCTTTTTTTTTTTTTTTTCTTTTTTCGTGAAGGTTTTTTTATTTTTTTATTTTTTTTTTCTTCTTATACCACATGATATAGATCTCATCTTCCAATGGTCACGAGTATATCCGATTGTTAGATAAATTCGAGATTAAATAATTTTGTAAAAAATGTTATCGCGATGACCGTCTAGCAAGATTATTTAACACGGAAATGAAAGAAGGTATTTAAAAGAAAAAAAAAGGAACAAAGAATGAAAGATAGAAAGAAAAAAAGATTACACCAAGAACGTGTTACGGCATTTTTTACGTAACATCTCCCGTAAGGGATGAAATCGAAGTAGAATATTAAATATCGAATTCGATTTCGAATAAATAAAACGTTCGTTATATAAGAAAATTAATATTTCATTCCGTTTCTGATCATTCCCAAGGTAATATTATTGTTATGGTTTTCTGTGATAAACTCCAGAATGTTTTATTTTTTGATCTCAAAATAAATATAAAAAAAATATCAGAATTTACGCGCGCGCGTGAGTGTGTATATAAATATGTTTGATCGATTTTGTTCATGTTTCTCCTTTTTATATCGCATATGAAGATCGAACTTTGATCGGAGATCCCTTCAATTTTTTTTTCCTTTTTTTTTTTTGATTTATTTGACAGATATCGTATTTTTTAGGTTACAATCTTCTTTCTTTATTTTTTTTTTTCCTTTTCAATTTATTTTTCTTTTTATTTCGGACTAATAATCCTGCGAATTATATGCTCTTTGTATATACGAATGTCCAAAGGGAAGTTCTAATAAAAGAAAAAAAAAAAAAAAATGGAGAAAAAGATAAAGAGAACAGAAGATTCAGGAAACAAGAGAAATGCTGGTCTGACGTTTATAAGCTCGTTGAAATTAATGTTTACATGGAAATCGGATGGACGTCTGTTAAAATCTGATTACCCACTAAGACGGGATTATCGGTTATTGAATCAACTACGAGTTCCTCTAACTTCCGGCATTTTCATTTTTATTTCTTCTCTTTTTCCTTTTTTATCGTCCTTGAAACGATTGCACTCGAACGATCAGAAAATTTTTCAAGTATGAAAATGCAAATGGTGAAATCAAATCGACCTTACGAGATCTCTTCTCCTCCTTCTCCTCCTCCCCCTCCTTCTTCTCCTCCCTCTCCTTCTTCTCCTCCCCCTTCTTCTTCTCCTTCTCTTTCTTTTTCTCGAGTTCCACTATACTATTCATTTATTATAATATACTATTAAAAAAAATTATATAATTGCATTATATACATATATATATATATATACATCTTTTTCTTCCTTTTTTATTTTTTTCTCAAATACCGCAACCTAAGCAAAGTTAGAAAATGTCAGGCTATATAATCTAAAGTAAAACTTACGAAGGTTTTACAAAATACTGACTCGACGTTCGTTTTGCTGATCTCGTTTAAGAAAAAATTCCGATTAAATGTCTCCCTACGGAATATATATATATATATATATATATATATATAGAAAAGCATCGTTGGTTATTCGATAAATGTCGAGAATACACGAAGTTCGAATTTTGCTAAATAAACATGATATGATGTTAAACAAAATGAAGGTAACAATAAAAAATGAAGAAAAAAGACAAAGAGAGAGAGAGAGAGAGAGAGAGAGAGAGAGAGAGAGAGAGAGAAAGAGAGAGAAAAGAAAAAGCTGAAAGTAACGAAACGTCGTGAACAATCGACGTAATCGATCTCGAAAGCTTGTATCGTAGAAAAGTCGATACGGAAACGTTTCAACTGGTTCCAGCTGTCGATATATTTTATGAATTCATGCAAGAGAGAAAAAAAAAGAATAAGAGAGAGAGAGAGAGAGGAAGAAAGAAAGGATAAAGGATAAGGATGAGAGTGGAAAGTTTGGTGGGATTGGTTGAAGGATAGAGAAACCACGTCAGAAAAACGTACGAAGGATCGTCTTAAAGGACTTTTCGATGGTCTATTGAGATTTAGAATTAGGTAATAATTCTAACGAAGAGAAGGATCAAGAGAGAGATAAAGAGACAGAGAGATAAAGAGACAGAGAGATAAAGAGAGAGAAAGAGAAATACCTCGTAAAGATGAGTTTCTTGTTTATATGGTACTATCGTAAAAATAAAACACCCTTATGTCGATCCATTTTGTTACTTTTCAACGAGAGACATCGTCTGATATAAAAAAAGAAAAAAAAAAAAAGAAAAAAAAGGAACGAAACTTATTTCCTTTCTTTCTTTTTTTTTCTTTTTTCTTTTTTTTTTTCTTTTTTTTCTTCTTTTTTAGATCGATCTAATAATTCTATAGTCATCTTACTAGAGAATCGACGAATTTCTGTAGAAAAAATATGTTTTGTTTTGTTTTGTTTTTTTTTTGTTTTTTTTTGTTTTTTTTTTTTTTTTTTTGTTTTTCAAATACGTACATACGTACGTGGAATTATTTCAATCTACTCGAGATCTATTAATATAATTTATTTATAATTATTTGAATAAGTAGAAATTGTTTGATATCCCTTTTCTTTTCTTTCTTTTTTTTTTTTCTTTTTTACTTGTTAGTCATTAACTTTTGTATTACATGACTGTTTTTTAAAGATATTCTTCTTTTTTTTTCTCGTCCTTTTTTCTTTCTTCATTAAAAAAAATACAAATACAGTATCGTTTATATGCCTCTCAAAAACACGAATAGTTGAAATGTTTAACTTTCCATAAACTTTCTTGTCATGGTTGACGGTTTGCTGATATCATTTCAACTTAACTAAGAAGAATATCATAATATCATTAATATACATACACATATATATATATATATATATATACATATGCATGTATCAAGGAGACAAGAGATTTTCATGGAATGCAAACGAGGAGTTGAAACTGCTTGGATGCGCGAATCGTTTACGCTCAAGCAAACATACTTTAACCTTATTCTCGTTATCGCAACGTAACTGCATCCAAACTTTCCTTGTAAAACAAAACGAGCTTTAGAATTCTAACGAAAGGTCGGTAGAGAACGAAGAACGAATGAGTAGGTGGATGGGTGGGCTGAGTTGGATGGGATTGGTGGGGTTGAAGGTTGAGGGTTCAAACTGACGAAGGAAATGTCGCGCGCTCGTCTTTTCACGAAGTAATCAGAGAAACGATAATTAACTTCCTAGGAAAATAAAATAATATACCGTGGAAGGATTATTACATTAGCAGGTGAAAGAGAAATGTCAAAAAAAAAAAAAAAAAAAAAAAAAAAAAAAAAAAAAAAAAGAAAGAAATAATAACAATAAAATATAAGATTTAAAAGAAAAGAAAAAGTCGCCCTGTCTGTTCTTTTTTGTTTTATTTTTTTTTTTATTTTGCTTTTTTTTTTTTTGAAATTTTAGCGACAACGATTAATCACGCGTACGTATAAATTGAGTTTATTAACGTCGATAATTAGGAAACTTAAAGGAAATGATATTACGTTGAAAGATAGAAAAATTAATAAAATAAAAAGTGATAAAGAAAAATTGAAAAAATATAAGTAGCTATATGTTTTTGGAATTTTTTTATAACGATTAATCACACATATATATGTGTGTGTGTGTGTGTGTGTGTGTGTGTGAATTGAATTTATATCTATATATGTACGTGATCGAACGTATAAATTGAACGTCAACTTTTGTATCTGTGTATATATTTTGAATATATGTACGTATGGATCTATGTTGCTGTGCTATATATATATAAATTATATATTCAATTATATATTCAATTATATATTGAAATGTTAAAGTTAAAGTAACAATAATATAAATATATAGGATAGAGTTAACGTATTCACAATAGTGATAGTGATAGTAGGTAGTGATATAGCGTTAATAGTCACTGTTATGATAATATAACTAAGTATGTCAAGTGTATCTAGATATAACTATAACTAACAACTATCGGTATCTTACATTAATTAAATTCATATTTCAAAGTAAAGTTATCTATTCCTCGAAGGAATTATTTTAAGAATTAAAATTGTCCCAGTTTTCTCGAAGCGATCTTTCGTTTACATTTAGAAATCTATAGTCATACATAAGAATAATTTATTCTTCAAACACTATAGATATTAGATAACCAATATCGAAGTTTATGCTGATTTAAAAGGTTTTCTCGATCAGAGAAAGAGAGATTGAATGTGTTTTTGTACTTTCGAATGTTCTGAGATAGAAACTTCAGGGAATTTGTTGAAAGTTAAATTTCGCGTTTAGACAATTTACGAGATAGACAGAGAGTTAGATAAATAGACAGATAAATAGATTGAGAGAGAGAAAGAAAGAGAGATTTTTATTGAAGTAGAATATTTTCTAAAGCAATCTCATGAAAGCATTTTAAATGATATATATATATATATATATATATATATATATATATATATATATATATTGAAAGTCACTAATTAAAAAAATAAATAACATTTTTCTTTCTTCTCAAAAAAGAAAAAGAAGACAAAGATAATATAATAAGATATAATAATACGAATTTTTTTTTCATTTATTTTACATTTTACATTGGAATAATTTTATTATTATTATTATTATTATTAAATTAAAAAATTAATGTATTGGAATTTTTTTCTTTTTAATTAATACAAAATTAATTTTAATCTCTCTGGAATGAAAAGATAGTATACACGAAAATGATTTAAATTAACAAGAGAGAAAAAAAGAAAATAAATAAATAAATGTATATATTTTTAATGTAAAAAGTGTAAAAGGAGTTCCTTCTTCTTTTTTTTTTTTTTTTAAATTAGAAACAAAAAAGAGAGAAAGAAAAAGAAACGAAAAAAAAGAAAAAGAATACATACTTTTGTTTTTTTTCATTGCAGTTGGTGGATGATGACGGTAGCATCGATGCAGCCCTAATAAATTATTTATTTACGAAGCAGATCGTAAAACGACTTAGAAACCAACTCGACATTGGAGATCTTCAACGTAAGCGAAGTTATTGGAAGCAATGCGCCTTCAATGCAGTTTCCTGCTTCGGCAAATAAATCATTCTACTTTATTGCTTGCACAAAGGAAAGATAAGGAAAAAAGAAAAAGAAGAAAAAGAAATAAGGAAAGGAAAAAAATGATAAAAAACAAACAAAAACAAACAAAAAAAAAAAAGAGGATACCATATTCAACTATCTCTATTTCCCTCTTTTATCCTTTTCAAAGTCTCGCCTTAAAAATGAAATAATTACGACGAGAAAGATATCTTCGATAAAGAGCAACAAATATATACGTATATATAAATATATATATATATATATATATATATATATATTTAAATTAAATAATCAATTAATTAATTATATATGATGCAATTACGATCGTCCTAATATCCGCAATAGAATTATTTTATTAGCCGTAAATATTTCTACGTGAAAATTAATTTTCAATCATTATTAATAATCACATAAATTGTAGGAATGTTTAATTAATAAGAGTGAATTGTTAACATACACAAATACATATATATGTATATATATTAATTTTATTAATTTTATGTATATATATACATATATTTTTATAAAATTAATAAAATTAATGCATATTTAATAATATATATATATATATATATTTTTTTTTTTTTATTATATGTTTATTAATAATAATCGAGAAACGTTATTGTTTTTTTAAATTAGAGAAATAATAATGAATAATAGTAAAGTTGGCGGATGTAAAAGGGAAACATCGATCGTTTCTGCAATATCCTCTCAATACCGAAGCAAGAAGTAGTTTAGTAAAATACATATCCTATTTGAATTTGATTTTTTCTTTGTTGTTATTATTGTTGTTGTTGTTTTTTCCTAATAGATATAAGGAAATAAATAAGAAAATATTGTCGATCTTTATGA
Source organism: Vespa velutina (assembly GCF_912470025.1). NCBI lineage: Eukaryota > Metazoa > Arthropoda > Insecta > Hymenoptera > Vespidae > Vespa > Vespa velutina. The sequence continues at coordinate 1,747,230 of NC_062194.1, forward strand.
TTCGTTCGATCTGAGGGAACATATTGAAAATATTGATTATTATAACTAATGGAGTCTTTATCTTCTGAATCATATACTACGATACTATTTATCTATCTAATTAAATAATTAATAAAATAATGGAATGTATTAATGGAGTATGTGCAATGTATTCAAAACTTACGATACCATAATATGATGTCCATAAAAATTGTTTAAAATGTATTAAGATTAATCTTGAATGAAAAAAATAAATAAATAAATAAATAAATAAAAAAAAAAAAGAAACAAAGCAGTATTATACTATATACCTATATTTATGTTATAATTAAGATTCTATATTGGCTACAGATAATGATACATTAATATAGGATTTTATTTCCATCATAGTTAAAGTTGCATTTATTTAGTAAAAAGAAGAAAAAAAGAGAAAAAATATATTTCGTTCGTAATATGTCGTTGTTATAAATTTAATTAACAATTTAATGTAAAAGGCATATTTTATATTTACACAATTTATTCACATGCTCTTGATTATTTTAAAAAATATTTAAATATTATTATTATTATTATTATTATTATTATTATCATCATCATTATCATTATCATTAATTACAATTAGTTCTTTCTAAGAAATATTATATAATAAAAACAATTACATTCTAATAAATATATTATCTATACATGTAAATAATTTCAATGAACTTTCTCGATATAAAATGGTTGATAATTATTCTATTGATTTTCATTCATACTTAGAGAAATTTTATATCGATACATATTTAATCACTAATCTAATTTTTCATCATTTTAATTTCACATCAATTTGAAAACTGATAGTTTCGCAAAGAGTTTAATTACCGTAATATAATTAATTAATTTCATTCTTTAAACCGTACAAGTGTGTATACCCATCCTTCTACAATGTCTTCTTAATTTCAATTTTGCGAAACAAAATTTTCCATCACGCCGTTTCTCGTAATGGCTTCTAAATTGGATTTTAACTTTTACGGCATCTCCTAGAACGTTCTTTAATTTCACATTATATAAATATAAAATAATAAATATAATCATAAAATGAATATATCAATGTGATGTTATAAAAAAAAAAAAAAAAAAAAAAAAAAAAAAAAAAAAAAAACAAAAAAAAAATATATATATATATTCCAAGTTAGTAATGATTTTTCTTAAATTTTAAAATATATCACTTATCATATTTTATCACTCGTCGTTAAGTACATTGAATTTTGAATACTTCTATAATAATAAAAAATACTCGATAAGTATTTGTTTCTTAAATTTTTAAATTGTCTTCATCCTTTTCACATTATTCTTTTTGCCCATCGTTAGTCCCTTCAATTTCGAATTTATTTATTAAATATTTTTAGATTTCTCTAATAATAAAATGTCAATGTAAAAAGCCCGTCGGAATAAGCGAAGAAAATCAAGAAAATGACAAAGGATATTTTCAATTGAAGAAGCTCGTTCTCATCATTGATAGGAACAGGTGCAAGAACAGTCGCAATAATCCGCAACTAATGTTACAGCGTACGAATAAATATCTTTCATTTCCGATGATGCAGCCGATTCTTCCAGCCATGATGAATTTACGTGTCTTGCACTTTTAGGTACGTCCTCGAAATCCTATAAAAAAAATTTTTAAATATACATATAAACTGAAAACATAAAATATTAATATAATATTCAATGATAATAATAATAATAATAATAATAATAATAATAATAATAAGTTTTACATGTACACGAGTACTTCAAATTACTTTGAAATTCTAAAGAAAAGGAATGGGAAAAAAAAAATTGTATCAAAAACACGATCAATTGAATAACAGTGTATCGCTGATAGATTAAAAAAAAAATAAATAAATAAAAAAAAAAAAGAAGAAAAAAAAGAAAAAGAAAAGAAAAAAAAATGCAAATTATTGAACGAGCAAAAGATTATTTACAAAAATTATTACTTCCAAAATAACATTGTATGAGATCTATGAATAAATTTCACGTGTACATACATATTTTCGAGTTACTTTAAAAAAAAAAAAAAAAAAAAAAAAAAAAAAAAAAAAAAAAAATAAAAAAAATAAAAAATAAACAAAAAAAAATAAGAAAATAAAAAAAAGAAAAAAGAAAAAAAAAAGGAAAGGAAAAATACGATTAATTAAAAAGCGATACGTCGCTGTTAATATTTTTTTTATAAAAGAAAAAACAATTTGATAGCATTCGATAAAAATTTGATAAAATTTAATAAAATTTGATAAAAAAAAGAAAAGGAAGAAGGGGAAAAAAAAAGAAAAAAAAAAAAAGAAAAGACTTATTTACAAAAATTTATACTAGGAATAAAATTGAAAGTGATCAATAAGAAAATCGATGTGTATTAGATAAACGTGTTCTAATATATAACATCGTAGGGGCTTGTAGAATCTATTAGGTAATTGCTATGACAACATGTAGAGATTAATTGGCATAGGCCGATGGACGATTAAATCCAGCAGGCATCTTGCAGGTTACGGAAACTGTTTAACGACGAAGCAGTCTCGGTAATGGCTCCGGTATTAACTCTACGATTAATCTTGTTAGCTTCACATCCTGGCGATGCGAGCAGAGATTTAAGTTCGTGTTCGTATCGATCGAATTTCTCGCTCCTTTTGCATCCGATTGAACAGTGGAAATGAAATTCCTGTTTTATTTCCGTAACCGACAAATACAAATCTTTACAAGAGTTATGAAAAATTATTAAATTAAAAATATCCGTTAGGAACATTAAAAGGAAACAAAAAAAAACAAAAAAAAAAAAAAAATGAAAATAAAAATAAAATTGTTCTAAATTAATAATTGTTAGCCGTATTAACCAAATACAATTATTTTTTTTTAATTATTATTATTATTATTATTATTATTATTATTATTATTATTATGTTTGTTTGTTTTTTTTTTTTATTAACAAACCCTCAGAACTGTCGATGGAATTTCTTTACGATCGTGAATCACGTGAGTGGATCTGCATCGATCCGAGTCTTTCAAGATAATCGCTCCCAGTCTGTTTATTTATTGATTTTTATTAAGGACAATATAATTGATCTGAAGTAAATTTTCTATGCTTAAAAAATAAAAATATATATATATATATTTATATATATATATATATATATATATATATCTTTAATATCGCTTAAGCTTTGTTATAATAATTCTTAAGCTGCTTTAATACTTCTTAAGAATGTATCTTAAATTAGTGTTAAAAGAATTCCCTCGAGGGATTAAAGTCTACAAGTCAAATGTTTCCACCTAATGGTCTCTAATTATATTATTTTTTGAAATAACTATATATATATATATATACACACATAGTTCTTATCTTTATTTTTTTTCTTTATATTAATTTATAAAGTTTTACGAAGTTTCTTATAGCAAAATATATTTTGCATAGAGAGCCTTCATCATTTCTAATGAAAATAAGAGAAATAAGAGATAATTAAATTTAATTAAATAATAAATTATTATGTATATATATATATATATATATATATATATATATATATGTAAATATTACTTATTATTATATTTATTATAAAGAATTTTTAATATTTTACATTTATACTAAATAATATTAATATTATTTCATCGAAAAGTCTACGATATAATATCAAACCAAATATACCATGAATGTAATACATAAAAAAATATTAGTAAAAATAATAAAAATAAATGTGCCATTCATATTAATAGAATATACTATTTCCGTTTATTCGGTTGCAGAACACTCATGTTATTTATACCAATAGAAAAAGATTAATTTAAGTATTTATTCGTTAGAATAGAAAAAAAAAAGAAAAAAAAAAAGAAAATCTATAATACCGACATTATTTATTGATCACATCGAATATTTTCATCAAACGTATCATTAGATTGATTATTAAGTGACCAATGATAATATCTTTGTTATAAATATCCAACTAATATAATGAAATAAAATAAAATAAATAAATAATAATAAAAATAGAAATATATATAATAATAAAAGTGTTGAGTTTCAATATTATCTCTGATTAATATCTTGTAATAAAAATTTTCATGGATTAACAAGTTCAACTGTTTAATTCTCACGTTTTATTTCGAAAAAAAAAAAAAAGTAAAATTTATACAACGCCATAATTATCTACGATCGAAAAGTTTCGATCATATGCGTTTTACCTGTCTATATTTCGCAATTTTCTTTTTTCTTGCCCACTTCGGTTTTTTTTTTTTTCCTTTTTATTTGGAAAGCCCACTTAATAACGATTAACTTGTAAATACTTCACAGACGCAATGGTTTTAACAGTTTATTTGTATGACTTCGATCATGTCATTTGTAAATTACAATACCGTGTCATATGCACGAACGTTCTCTAAGTGGATTCTTTTTTTTTCTTTTTTTTATTTTTGTTGAAAATATATAAATGAAAAAAAAAAGGAAAAAAAAAAAAAAGTATTATCGTACACAGTGAGGGAAGAAATATTTTCCTTTTTGGATTGCAAAAATATTTCTATTTTTTTTTAGGCTTTATGATTTGGAAAAAAAAAAAAAAGAAAAGAAAAAACGAAGAAATAAAATAAAATAAAATAAAATAAAATAAAATAAAATAAAATAAAATAAAGTAAACAGCAAAGGAAAAGAAATTAACGTAAAAATTTATGAAAGTTTTAAAGTTATTAAACTTTTGATTCACCCTTTATACACAAAACATACATACATCGTAATATACAAAAAGGATACGTTTTCAGTTCTCGGTAAAAACGTTTTCGTTTCTTTTTTTTTATGTCACGCGCTAGACTGACACGAACCTCTTGAAATATGCCCTTTGATCTCTGCGAATTAATATTTTTTTTTTTTTTTTTAAGTTATTAGATATCGTTAAAATGTTAACGTTAAACGTCAAAGCATAAAGATAGTCGAAAGAAGAAGAAGAAGAAGAAGAAGAAGAAGAAGAAGAAGAAGAAGAAGAAAGAAGAAAAAAGGCGAAAAAAAGAAGAAGAAGGAAAAAAGAAGAACCATAAAAAGAAAGAAGAACGAAAAAATATAGAAGTGGAAGAATCATGAAAAAGTGGATTTTTCGTAATTTACAGAGTTGAATCGCGTGGGTGCATCGACTTACCAATACATCCTCCATATTGTCGGATAAAGGCTGAGCATCAAATGGCAATCCTTTTTCTGGCTTTCGACCATCAATCCAATTTAAAGGACTTCCTCTTTCGTTGTATTCGATGTACTATTCTCATCGAGAGAGAGAGAGGGAGAAATATTTATTTATACATGTTCAAATATAATTTATCAATACAAATTATCGTGCATTAAATAATAATGAAAATACGATATATAATATATTATTATAAATGTGCATTAATAAAAATAAGATAATTGATCAGTGAATGTATTTATCGATCGATAAAAATATAATAATACGTACGTCTTTATTAACGAAAGAGTAATACTTGATAGACTTATCTCTTTCAGAATCAATTTCATAATTCATCATGGATTCTTCGTATTCTAAACTCTCGATTGGACTGTCCTCTTTTTTTATATTAATATCAGAATTATTACTGACGTCGAATAAATCCATTTCCTTTTTTATTATAACACTTTTCTCATAACTTTCTATTTCTTTCTTTATTTTTCTACTTGTACTTGGTTGATCAATTTCAAATTCTTTCTTAACTTTGAATTTAATTTTTCCTATTGTATTCCCATTGTCGTCATCCATGATATTTGTTTTCTTCATTTTTATTCCTTTTGGAGAAATATTTCTTTTGGTATCGACTTCGTCGGAAATCGATAATGTAGAACTAGTCGAAGCTACTACTTCGGGATCTTTCTTTTCACTTTAAAGATTGCAAAAAATAAAAAAAAAAATAAAATAAAATAAAACATAAAAAATAACAATACATTATCGACTAATGTGTTCGTTAAAAAATGTTAATGTTAATTCCTTTGACTTCAATCTTACCTGTTATCGGCTCCCAAGAGAATACTAAAGTCCAAGGAGTCGGAACTCCTTTTAAATAATTCACGAAGTTCCTTCAAATTCGTAGCAGTAGACCAATCCTTATCATTGCGAATCTTTGTTACTCGCGGGAACCTAATGCTAATTCCATCCGCTGTATGTACTCCTTGATCTGTAAATTCTGCTCCGGTGATCTCCCAAACTGGTTGTTTCTTAAAAAAAAAAAAAAAAAAAAAAAAAATCTATATACGTAGGATTAATATATTTTGATGAAATGATGAAAGAATATATTAATTACCTTTGGATCTTTTGCAATGAAATCTGGTATCATTGGTTTGTTAACTCGTAACCATTTTGGAACTTTCGCTGGATCCTTACCTATTTTAATCATATCGAGTTTATTTTGAAGAGTTTCTAACATAGCATCGTCGTGTCCTGAATGTACCTAATTAATTATCACTCATTACTCGTCATTTTATCATTCTCTTCAATTATTTCATTTTACATAAATCAAATTTTATCTTTTAAAATGAATCACTCACTTTTGTCACAGTTAACCATTTATCAGTATCAGGATCGTAACAACCCATAAGAAAAATTGACATCATTCCTCCTAAAAAAAAAAAAAAGAAAAACAATAGATATATTTCAATATTATTAGAATTTTTGGCAGAGATAGAAGAATGATGATTATTTTGAAAATTTTGTAAAAAAAAAAAAAAAAAAAAAAAAAAAAAATTTATGAACCTTTTTGACCAGTTCCATACCATGCGCCGAGAACAACGAGATCTGCACTATCGGCCATGGCGCCACCGAACAAATAATCCTTCTTTACCTTCAACCAATGTCTTTTACCGGGCTCATATTTACTCTAAAATTATTTTTTTACATACACACACACATATATATATATATATATTCAATCATTATTGATACTAATAATAGCACCACTATAAGAATTTTTAAAAACGATTTATACTTTAATATCTTTAAGAACTAATCCTTCGAGACCCAATCTCAAAACTTTTGCTATCATCTCTGCCAAATCTTTGGGATTCTAAAATCATAATATATTTGATTATTAAATGAATATGATCGAAGATGTTCATACTGAACTAATAAAAACAAAACAATTTGTTTCTTTTTTTTTTTTTTTTTCCACATACATGCACTTCCTGAGATTCAGACAGCATTATTCTATTAGGTATTTCTGTCATACTATTCTTTAAAATCTCTCTTCTTTCTTGCATAGATCTGACAAGTTAAAATAAAATTATTACAATTTCACAGAGAAATACTTTATTGTTTTATTAAAACTTACTTGTTAATAAGCACTTCTCCGTTGTAATAAATACAATCGAAGACAAAAAGACAAACGTTTGCGTCCTTAAATTCTGATTTCTGCAACATGTAGATATAAGCAACTGCAGACAGATGTTTAATATAAAAGTACTACTATGTAACATTATGAATTATTATATATACATATAGTTACATTTACCTTATGAATACCTAAACTTCCAAATGGCAATGGTTTGCCAGTTTTGTTATCGATCAAAAGTATTTCAGAATCGAGGATTAAATCATCACCATCTGGAAACGCTTTCGGAATGTAATCCTTAAAGTGTTTTATCTGAAATTATTATACATTTTTTTTTTTTTTTTTTTTTTTTGGAATAAATCTTAAATAATTCTAATAAAAAAAATTAATTAACAACATACTTTATGTGCCATAACTGGTTTAAGAGATCGACTAAAGTATCGAAATTCACTATCCCTCTTATGCACTTGAACACGTTCGCCGTCATATTTAATTTCAGCGAACATCCCATTAGAACACTTTTTCATTGCCATTTCAACAGACTTGCATGCTTCAGCCTTAACATGGAATAGATATGTTGATAATGTAGTCATTTATATTATCTACGTATGGTAACGTTAAAAATTTATATAGAAATTTATTGCTTACCAACATCGGTAAAACAGGAGTCATAAGAGAGAGTGCTATTTTAGTGCCACCTGGCGAGGTCAATAAAGTAGTTCCCTTCGTTGAAGTTGACGATGGCATAGAGGTAGTTGGCATAAATCGTTCCACTACAGTTTCTAAATTCATTGACACTTGAAACGCTTTAAATGCATCCTCGTGAACGGCGCTAAGACTATAAATAATAATAATAATAATAATAGTAAATAAATAATTACATTAAAAAAAAAAAAACGTTTATGTTAATTTATCATAAATACTTTTAGTATAGAAATAATTATAGGAGGAACTCAAAAAATAAAACAAAAAAATAAAAAGAAAAGAAAAGATACTTACATATGCTTAGGACCAGCATTTATTCGAAGATCATGCTTTATCAGCCTTATAATCATTTTCAAATCATTTCCGGTACATCTAAAAATCATAAGAGTCTCAGAGAGAGAGAAAAAAAGTAATCCTGTTATTTTATTATAAAACAAATGAATTTACTTATCAATAATCGATTTAAAGTGATGAATTTGTTCGTCCTCCTTCGTTAAACTTGACAAAAACTCGAGAAACTGATCCACCTGTATTTGCATGAAAAAAAAAAAAAACGTATCTTATTGAAAGGAAACAGAAAAGGAGAAAAATTTATATATATATATATATATATATACATATATATGACAAATTCGAAATAATAGTATTTGATCTTTAAAGAAGAAAATTTATCGAATTTACGAACAAACGGAAAATAGACAAAATACGCGATTAGATTTGATGAGTAAATTTGAAATTCAACGAGTATAGTGAGAGAAAATACATGCGGGATATTTGGCTTAAAGAAGGGTCGATTCGTTTCAAAAGAAAAGAGACGAGAAGAAAAGAGAAGAGAAAAAGAAATAAAAAAAAAAAAAAACAAAGAAAAAAAGAAAAAAAAAGAAACCTGTCAAGGGAAATTCTTATTTTTCGATTGAATCCAAAAATGGATGTATAAACAAGCAAATCCTAGCCTGACCAATCGACATATGCGGGAAAGATATTTATGCAAAATAAGGGATTGCACGGACGACGATAAAAGAATCCATTTAGTCGATTACATTTTCTGATCCCTTGGACAACGACGACGACGAGGACGACGAAGACCACCAAAATCGCATGTAAAAAATTGTCGCGGTACGAAAAAAAAGAAAGAAAGAAAAAAAAAGCGCAAGGAATTCGTGAAAGAAGAAGAGGAAGAAGAAGAAGAAGAAGAAGATGAAGAAGAAGATGAAGAAGAAGAAGAAGAAAAAGAAGAAGAAGAAGAAGAAGGAGAAAGAAGAAAAAAATAAGGAAAAGAAAAGAAAGAAAAAAAAAATAAGAAAAATACTTTACCTCTTGAATCGTGAGCAAACTCTTCGGCGAGGCTTTAACGGCCGTGCTACTCTCGAAAAATAGACGAATCGTCTCGGCTATATCACCCTGCTCGAGATCCTCCAACATCGATTCTTCGTCTTGCAACAATATACGTGAGAACAATTTGATCAGCTGTTTACTTTGCAAATTGTAAATTCTCTTTGCCGCTTGGGGTAAAAGCAGCTTACACCAAAGAACGATGTCGCTTTTAAATCCATCTGAAAGAGGCAAAATATTTTTATAATATTTAAATGAAATCAGAGAAAAGAAAAGAGAGAAAAGGGGAAAACACAAATAAATATATAATTAAATGAATAAATAAATAAATAAATAAATAAATAAATAAATAAAAGAAAAAAAAAAAGTAAATATCCGTGAGTAGACAAATTTCTTTTGATTTCGAGTAATCCCACTCGAATAATTATCTTTGACGATAATCGTAAAAAACAAAACAAAAAAAAAAAAAAAGGAAAAAAAGGGAAAAAAAAGAAAAAAAAAGAAAAGAAAAGGAAAACGAGAAATTGATAGAATAATAAAAACATGAAAACGATGACTTCATGTTTATATCAGAGGTTTTCCGCTTTGTCAAAGAAAATGGGAGTGCATAAGTGCAGGAGACAGAGATAAATAGAGATAAAACGAGATAAATAGAGAGAGAGAGAGAGAGAGAGAGAGAGAGAGAGAGAGAGGGAGAGATAGGGAGAGAAAGAAAGAGAGAGATAGAAACTATGTAAGGAGTTCTTTATCATTCCTAGAACGGATCACTGCACCAAGAGAGAGAGGATTAGAGAGAGAGAGAGAGAGAGAGAGAGAGAGAGAGAGAGAGAGAGAGAGAGAATGCGTCTTGAAAAGGCGACCAAGAGTCTACGAGAGTCAGGGAGAAATCAATTCAATCGATCCAGAGGGAGGAATCGACGCACCGCGGGAATCATCGTGGCAGACTTTCAATTGAATATCTCAAATACGCGAGCACGCGTTTGAATTATTATAGATGCGGTTATCGGCTCCGTAACTTTCCGCTTCGGACTTACATATATATTTACATATCACCATTCCTTCTAATAAAATTCTCTCTCTCTCTCTCTCTCTCTCTCTCTCTTCTTCCTTCTATCCGTATCTATCTCTATCTCTATCTCTATCTCTATCTCTATCTCTATCTTCCTTTTTTATTCTCATTTTTCACTCTATTCCTCCTTTCTCTATATCTATATCTATCCTTTCCTTATCAACTTCGTTCTTCCTTCCTCCATCTTTATCTTCATCTCTCTCTCTCTCTCTCTCTCTCTCTCTCTCTCTCTCTCTCTCTCTCTCTCTCTCTCTCTCTCTCGTCTGTCTCTTTCTCTCATTTACTCTAATGCGAAAGGAATCGTCGTAGATAAAAAAAAGAAGCTGTATGTAGATCGTCGATTGAGAAAGCTGTACGCTTTACGATGATGATTCAAGAATGCTGTCATTTTATTTTGTCTAATGAAAGAGAGAGAGAGAGAGAGAGAGAGAGAGAGAGAGAAATAACGTAACACAGAACTAACACAACGACTCGATAACTCTCGCCACGTGCTTCCTGCGTATCTATTTAGTTATTTACTTGTTTATTTACTTACTTACTTATTACTTATTTACTTACTCATTCACTCACTCACTCACTCGTTCACTCATTCATCCGCACACCTCCTACTCACTCATGAAGAAAACATTTTAACGTTGCCTCCCTCTAGAGATTTTCTATTAGAAAGTTAATTAATTCCACATTGGCTTTTTCTTTTCTTTACTTTTTCCTTCTTTTTTCTCTCTCTCTCTCTCTCTCTCTCTCTCTCTCTCTCTTTTTCTTGTTTTTTCATTTCTTTTTATCCTTTTACTCTTCGTCTTCTTATCTTCTCATATCTTTCACTTTGTTCGCCTTGATCTCTTTTCTTTCTTCCTTGTTCCCTTTTCTTTTTTTCTCGTCTTTTAAATTCTTATTTAATTACTAAATTAGGATGAAATGTGGTGCCGCCAAAGGATGACAGATATTATTTTCGAAATAATAAAAAAGATAAGAATCAATTAATAAATAAAAACATATTCGAAAAGTCATTCTTACAAATATCTTTATATCGTATGTATCGACATATATATATATATATATATATATATTTATATAAACACAAACAACAAAACTTTTCCGATCTTCTCCATAAATAAAAACGGGAAGAAAACGGGAATGACAATTGGAGTGTTCTAGATATTTTTTTTATTCCGTTCCTTTCATATTTTTTTTTTTTCTTTTTTATTTTTCCTTCTTTTTTCAAGCAACGAACAGTCGCAAGAGAGAAAAAGAGAGCCAGATATAGACAGACAGAGAGAAAGAGAAAGAGAGAGAGAGAGAGAGAGAGAGAGAGAGAGAGAGAGAGAGAGAGTGAGAGAGAGAGAGAGAGTTGTGGCTTGACGGAAGAACAGAGTTCGCTATGGAAAGTCACCGGGATTTGGCACAGATATCTATTTTTCATGGATGATCTCCATGCGAGGCCAAGAACCTCCTTTTCCAAACCCCTCCTTCTCCTTCTCCTCCACGATCATTTTCCGATTGTCGTCTTTCTCTTTGTCTTTTTCTTTGTTTACGATATTTGTTACCGAGGACAATCTGTTCGCACTTTCTTTAGGTCATTCGGTGAAAAAATGAAGCCCCCAACTGCGAAAACAGCGATTGGTCGTCATCTCACAAGGATCATTTCTCTCTCTCTCTCTCTCTCTCTCTCTCTCTCTCTCTCTCTCTCTCTCTCTCTCTCTCTCTCTCTCTCTCTTCCTCACACCTTCTGTCTCTCTTTTTCTCGCATCCTCTGTCTCTCTCTTTCTCTTTAATTTTTTCAAAGATCTTTAGAACAAAAGTGAAATCGAAAAAGAAGAAGAAGTAATAGAACGAGAACCAATTATGAACCAATTAAAGTAAACTTTAATCGTTACGTTTATTATTTAATAGAACTCACGTCTGAAAAGTAAGTAGTTTTCCAAAGGGACCATAATTTCTTCATTTCCATGAATAAATTTTCATAAACGACTGAACGTATCTTGACGAGTGAAATTGTCTCAAATGTAATAAAAGGTACGTTTGTACGTATAATAATTATTTGATTGTCTAACGATAAGATAATAAGGATTGAGATGATTGGAACATTAAAATTTTCTTTCCATAATATGAGCGATTAAATCTTTGTTATTAAAAGGGGAAAAAAAAAAGGAAAAAAAAGAAAAAAAAACTATTTATCCATTTCGATCGTATGTTTTTCTTTTCATATATTTTCGATTGGATTACGTCATATAGATCGATATCTAGAATTATAGATCTATCTGATTGACTTTATCATTGTATCAAGAACGATATATATATATATATATATATATATATATATATATGTGTGTATGTGTTAGAGTATTCCAAGGACGATCGAATTTGTTGTAGTCTCATAACTTGACTCGATTCGTTTGATCTATTTTTTCTTATTTATTTTTTTTTGTCCTTCTATGAATTTGCCAGTAGATAGAAGGAGAGAGAAAGAGAGAGAAAGAGAGAGAAAGAGAGGAGAGAAGGGTTAGAATAACAGGAAATATTGTAAAGGGTGAGTATATTTCACAGATGATCGAACTGCCAGTTGTATAGATAATTTCGTATCTTGAAAGTGAATTCGAGCGCGATAATTGGCTTGTGACGTTTTTACTTGTCTGATTTAATTTTCAATTCGCTCTGAACACTCGCACATTTGCATAAATTTTTACTATTATTATTATTATTATTATTATTATTATTATTATTATTATTATTATTATTTAAAATAAATATAATATTTAATATACAATATAAGTATTTTATACAAATATTTATAATGTACATTAAAAACAAAATAAAAATAATAATTATATAATACAGACATACATAAATATATAAATATATATATATAAATAATTTTTTTTAATTGCGTATATATGTATATATATATATATATATATATATATATATATATCGACTAAAAAAAAAAAAAGAAAATAATTAACTAATCCTCTCGCATATTTTCATTTAATACCCAGCCAGAATTAAAATGTCGCTTCCCTTTCAACGATCATCTACCATTCGTTTTTCATTAAATGAGAAACCGAGAAAGGTGAATGAATCTCCACACGAGATTACGATCAACCATGACCAGTACTATACTTACTCTGAGAGAGCAAGTTAGAAAAAGTTTTGGTCGTTCAGTGGAAAATTAAAAAAAAAAAAAAAAAAAAAAAAAGAAAAAAAAAGAAGAAGAAGAAAAAAGAAAAAGATAAAGAAAAAGAACGATAGAAAGGGATGAAAGAGAAGAGAAGAGATAAAAGTTGGGAGGGGTTGTGGTGGAAGTTTAACGCCCGTAAACAAACCCCTTTTAACGAGACTTCTTGTATCGTACATAGATACTTTTTACAAAACGCATATCCATACGAGTAATATTATAGTGGAAAATATAGAAAGTAAAATAAAATAAAATAAAATAAAATAAAATAAAATAAAATAAAATAAAAAGGTCGGTGATGAGAATAAGAGAATGAGGGAGTGAGAATCAAAGGGAAGACCTTTTTTATTGACTTGACATTCGAAGATCAAAAGAGTAGCATCTCATTAATGAACACTATGTCCCGTTCAAAGGTTAAGAGAGAAATAAAATAAAAGAATAAATACTAAACAAAAAAAGAAAGAAAATAAGAAAAAAGAAGAAAAAAAAAAAAAAAGAAACAAAGGTGTTAATATCGTACAAAAGAAAGTTTTAAAACTTCTGATAGGAAAGCGAGTCTTTTGTTTTTTTTTTTTTCCTTTTCTTTTCTTTCCTTTTTCTTTTTTTTTTTTTTTTTTTTTTTTTTTTTTAAACAATTAAACGATGCGCACTTTTACGAGCCGATTGTTAAAATAAAATTAAAAAAAAATTAATACGACAAATGTTTTGTCTTTTAGTAATCAACAAATACCGAGGATCTTCCGTTAATTAATTTAATACATATATATATATATATATATATCTATGTAAGTAAATAGGTGTGATATATCATCGATTGTTTCGTAAATATTGTTTGTATCGTTTTTTTTTTTTTTTAATGCGTTGTTTTGAACGTTTTTATTATAACACAACGCTCCAAAGATCAAATGCACATTTATATCCTCTTTTATTCTTTCTCTTTCTCTCTCTCTCTCTCTCTCTTCTCTCTCTTTCGTTCTTCTTCTATCCTCTTCTCTTCTTCTTTCTTCATCGTTTTTTTATTTTTATATTTTTTTATTTCTTTTTTTAATATTCTTTCTTCGTTCCATGTAATAAAGCTTGTTTGAAAAATACGTGTAACGTGTAAAAGAAAGAAGAAAAATAAAGTAAATGGAGCAAAGAAAAAAAAAAAAGAAAAAAAAAAAGGAAAAAAAAAGGAAAAAAAAAATGAAAAAAATAATATGTTTTCAATTAGGCGTTATCGCGTTCGGTCGATAATAAAACGTTTCGTACGACCGTCGACCAAGACAACAAATTTTTTAATTATATCCAAAAATTTTTTACTCAGGAACAATATCTCGTAAGAATTACGTTGTATCGTTAAATACAAGCATTGGAATTATTACTTTCGTCCTTGTTATTCTAATTTTTATTATTATTATTATTATTATTATTATTATTATTATTATTATTATTATTATTATTATTATCTTTTTGTTTTTCCCTTTCAATTCAAAAAGACATCGAACGAAACATACGCGCGATCGATAAAAAATAATAAACTTGTCGAATTCGATCTGACGATAGAATAATATTAATTTTCACGAACTTTGTGGATTAAATAATTAATCGATTGATTGCATAAAGATGCGGAAAATTACATTTATCGTTGAGCTAATTATTTTATCTTTATATATATAAAAGAAAAAAATAAAAAATAAAAAAAAAAGAAAAGAAAAGAAACATAAAAATTAAAAACAGACAAAAGTTCGAATGAATTATTTATATATATATATATATATATATATATATATATATATGTGTGTGTGTGTGTGTGTGTGTGTGTGTGTGCGTGCACATATATATTTTTAATTTCTTTTTTTTCTAATTTCTACAAAGAATAGACACGAAACGAATTATGTTCTTATTCGAGATACATCATGTTAACTCGTTAAAAAGAAATTGTCGAGATCGAATAAGAAGAAGAAGAAGAAGATGAAGAAGAGAAGAAGTGGAAGTAGAAGGAAAAAAAAAAGAGAGAGAGAGAGAGAGAGAGAGAAAAAAAAATGAAATAAAAGAGAAAGAAGAAGATGAGAAATAAAAGAAATCGCAGAAAAAACGACGGAGCGTGAATATTGATAAATAAACATTCTATCGGAATCTAATCGCATACGAAGTGTGACGAAATTGAAGAGAGGGAGATTGCTCTTCGGTTCGTGCCACATATATAATAATGATCGTTTTTCGTCGTTGAGAGACAAGAGACGAAAGATTCATTCGAGATTCGTACGTGACGTTGTAAAAAGTCTTACTGACGAAAATTCGAGACTCCGTAAAATTGATAATATAATCGAGAGAACGTAGTTAAACGAAGAAAATTTTAAAAGTAGTAAAAAAAGAAAGAAAAAAAAAAAAAAAAAAAAAAAAAAAAAAAATTAAAAAAAAAAAAAAAAAAAAAAAGAAAAGAAGCGAAAAAATTCGTAAGAAGTTAAAATGCGGTATGCGTTTTTGTTTTCCCTTTTGTTTCTTTTTTTTTTTTTATTTTTATTTTATTTTTTTTTCTTTTTTTTTTTTTTGAACAAATATTTCCTCTTTCTTTTTTTCCTTTTTTATATTGATTTTTCAAGGAAAATTTACTTGAAGAAAGAAGTAGAAAGAAGTATATGAAAAGAGAGAGAGAGAGACAGAGAGAGAGAGAGAGAAAGAGAGAGAAAGAGAAAGAGAGAGAGAGAAGAAAAAAGAAACTTTTAATTTTAAAAAAGAAAAAGAAAAAAGAAAGAAAAAAACGAAAGAATAAAAGAAAGAAAGAAAGAAATGAAGAGCGAGCGCGAGAAATATCGGACACGATATCGGGTCAAGGATATAGCAAAGCGAGTCTTATTTAAAGTCATTGATCGATAGAGTTTCAATGCGATAATCGTGCGAAGCGTGTCGCTTTTTGCGTTTTATAATATTTTTTTCTTCTTCTTCTTCTTCTTCTTTTCCTCTTCACTTTTCACTTCTCTCTTTTCTTTTTTCTTTCTTTTTCCACCCCCACATAAATTCTCATTTTCTCATTATCTTCTTATGTGCGAAGCATTAGTACGTACACGTCACTCTTATCTCCGTCTTCTTTTTTTCTTTTTTACTTCTTCTTCTTCTTCTTCTTCCTTTCCTCTCTCCTTTTTTCTTTCATTTTTCTCCTCTCTCTCTCTCTCTCTCTCTCTCTCTCTCTCTCTCTCTCTCTCTCTCTCTCTCTCTCTCTTTCTCTTTCTTTTTTTTATCTCGAAAGTCCACTCGAGATTCTTTCGAAAGATTACTACACAGCATTTATATATATTTATCCTTTTTCTTCTTCATCTTCTTCTTCTTTTCCCTTTAAAGAAAAAGAAGGATCGAATAAAAAAAAAAGGAAAAAAAAAAAGCTCGTCAATCAATTTCGAAATCGATCGTTCACCTTTTCTTCTTACTTTCATTATTTCACTTTTACATTTATTTTACTTTTTTTTTCTTGTTTGTTTTATTTTATTCTTTTTTCTCTTTCTTTCCCCCCTCGTAATCTTCGCGTGGGGTTGACCTCATCGAAATGACGACATCTATTCTCTTTCCTCTCATCCCTCTTTTTTTTTACACTCGTCTCTCTCTCTCTCTCTCTCTCTCTCTCTCTTTCTCTCTCTCATTCTTGCAATCTTACGTTTCTCATTCTACGTTTCTATATTTCATTCGTTAAATCTTCGTACGCGAAAATGAGAATGAAGGCGAAAGCGGGCAATAAGAACGAAGAGTTCGAGCCAATGATAAGATATATGTATGTGAGCTAATATGTCTTTCTCTTTCTCTCTTTCACTCTCTTTCTTTTTCTCTCTCTTTCTGTAGAAGCTCGAAGCTCGATTAAAAAAAAAAAAAAAAAAAAAAAAAAAAAAAAAAAAAAAAAAAAAAAAAAAAAAAAAAAAAAAAAAAAAAAAAAAATCAATTACCAAAGCAAAAATTCTAATTCTACCGAATACGTATAAATGCGAATAACGAGTAATGTCCAAAGTCGAAAATGTTTTGACGATGCTGACTTCATTTTGGTATCCAAGAGATTATAACCCCCTCATGGGACGTGATTTTTTCTTCAACTTTCTTTTTTTTCCTTCTCAATTCTCTTGATCTACCTAATCAATTTCTTTCAATTTCTTTTCTATTTTTTTTTTTTCGTTTGTTTATATATATATATATATATCCTTTCTCCGCTCGAATATCAGACACACATAAATA
>NC_062194.1:1770000-1783678 GCF_912470025.1 Vespa velutina
TCACTTGTAACAATAGATAGCTAATCGTTGAAAAAAAAAAATAAACAAATAAACAAATAAATAAATAAATAAATAAATAAATAAATAAATAAATTTCACATTTCAAGATATTTCAATATTCTTTTGTTTTTTGTATTTAACTAATTCGATACTTGCATGACGATTTTATATGTACATATATATATATATTTTATTATATATATATATATATATATATATATATATATATATATGCATATATATGTTGACGAAGAAGGCTCGTCAAATGGAGAAGTGCAAAAATAGGAAGAATCAGAGAGAAAGAGAGAGAGAGAAAGAGAGAGAGGAGGAAAGGAGGGAGGGAAGGAGGGAGGTAAAGAGGGCGGGAGAAAGAAAATAGTAGTGGTAGGAGATAGTCTGGAGCCAAGCTGGCTGCACGAGAAGGGGCTCGTCATCAACATTTACAAACGAAAGAAGTTGATTAAGTGGGGGGATACGAAGCTTATAAGACACGAGAGTCATGCCCCAAGAACGAATAGTCGCAAAAGAGTGATTGTGAAGTGCACGAAAAGTCTTATATCCCATCGTTATTAATAGGATTGAAGGGAATTGAAAATAACAATAACAATAACAACAACAATAACGACTACAACAACGACAGCAATAACAAAAAGAACGACAAGAAAATAAAATAAAATATAAATAGCGTTTTATTTTTATCCTTCGCCAACAAAAAATAAAAAATAAATATATATATATATATATACATATATATATATATATAAACATATATATTTATTTAAATATTTAAGGATCGATCAATCGAAAGGAAGAAGAAGGAGAAGAAAAGTAATCGAGGATAAGGATCGATCTATAGATCGATCAGTGATGACTTAAGAAGAGAACGATCCAATTAATAGGGATAGACTATAATAGACATTATAATAATTGAATTGAATTTTTCTTGTTGAGTCTTACGCTTCTTTTTATTTTTATTCTCTCTCTTTTTTTTTTTTTCTTCGTTTTTGTTCTGTTTCATTCGACGACAACGATCTTGAAGAAGATAATAATTAATTATATTATTATTATTATTATTATTTGTTATAACGATTGCATATATTGAATGTAATTTTTTGTTGGATTGTGGCTTGCCGTTTTAATAACGTTATCTTCGTCGTTGAGAACTTTATTATTGTGTGTTTGTGTGCGGGGGGAGGGATAGTGAAAAGAAGAATAAGGGTTGTTTCCCCGAGTCTTCCTTGACAAAGAAGAGACAGTGTTTCGATTTATACAAGAGTGAGTATTAGTTTAATTATTTATTTTAATAATTTATTATCATTATTATTATTATTATTATTATTATTATTATTATTATTCTTATTCTTATTATTATTATTATTATTATTATTATTATTATTGTTATTATCTTCAGCGGTCGTTAAGTAATTAGTTATTTAGTTAGTTAGTTTTTTTTCCCATTCGTTTACTCGTACATAATCGTATTCATCATCCCCCGTCGATGAACTTCAACAATTTAATCGTTATTAATTAAGAACGAAGAAAACGCAACAATCGAATCGATAATAAAATAATAAAAGAGAGCCGCACTTAGCGCCTTGTCCAAAACTTATTTTTTTTTATTTCTCTCCCTCTCCCTCTCTCTCTCTCTTTCTCTTTCTCTCTCGATAAAAACATCGACGAATTTTTATTCTGTCATTTTCTTCTTCTTTTTTTGTTTCTTCTTATTTTTTTCATTTTAATTATTATTTCAGCGAGTCAGATAATAATAATAATAATAATAATAATAAAGAAAGAACGTAATGGAAAACGCATTTCTTTGACGGTGGAAAGTTTTATAAACGATAGGATGCATGGTAAACACAGTGGGTCAAGTGTAACGCAGAAAGAGAGAGAAAGAGAGAGTGAGAGAGAGAGAGAGAGAGAGAGAGAGAAAAGGTAAAGACGAATAAAATCATAAAAGTAATGAATAAACAATTGGTTAACAAGTCAGTACATTATCTAACTCTGAAAATATTAATCTTTTTATCATTTGAAAAAATTAAAACAAATATAAAAGATTTAATAAACGAATTAGGTCGCGATCCCTGAACAAAACATCTTATCCCGGTCGATTATGTTTTTAGTCGAATCGTCTAGATTTTTTACAGAGTCCGACAACGAATATCTATAATTTTGCTTTTATATTTCTTTTCTTTTTTTTTTTTTTTTTTTTTTTTTTTTTTTTTTTTTCTTTTTTTGTTTTTTTTTAGTTAACGAATAATAATAAACAAACATCGAAGAACTCGTTAATTTTCTAAAACGATACAATTAATCTGTTCTATGATACATGCATGACGAACAAATAATTCAATGATAAATTCAATGATAAATTCAATGATAATGTAATTTATATCGATTTAGTAACGTACAATTGAAAGCACCCTTCTGTTTTTTTCGCTAAATCGTTTCCACCACGATAAAAGAAAAAAAAAAAAAAAAAAAATAAAAGAAAAAAAAAAAAAGAAAGAAAGAAAGAAGAGTAAAGCAAAATAAAAAAAAAAGAAAACAAAAAAATTGATACACCGCCGTGTAAAGTATAACGACCGTAAAGCAGCTCACGTAAAAAGGGGAATTCATTGAGGTGGCCAAGTGGCGATTCACATTTTTTTCATTACGCAAGTCGCGTACAAAAGGTCATTGATAAAAACCATTCACCGGTAAGAATGTACGAGGAATGATTGCTTCTTCATTATAATGCATTTACACGTCTTTCTCCGTCCATTCTCCTTCTATTTTTTTCTTTTTTCTTTTTTCTTTCCCATCCCACACACCTCTCGCAAATTTTTTCTAAATTCGCAGAGACATACCTATTTGTACCATTGTATGATCGTTACAATGATTTTTAATACAGAATAGTCATGTGATTTTGTTCATTATACAAAAAAAAAAAAAAAAGAAAATAATAAAAAAGAAAAGAAAAGAAATAATCTCGATGCTTGAACAAAAACAAAAACAAAAAAAAAAGACAGCGGAAAAAAAGATAGAGATCCATAATTATTCTTATAAAAAGCATCGTTTTCTTTATCGAAAAAAAAAAAAAAAAAAAAACAAAAAAATGTCAATACTCGAAGAACAAAGTAGTTAATAGTAGTAGTAATAGTAGTAGTAATAGTAGTAGTAATAGTAATAGATTAAAAAATTTGAAATTTTTTAACAAGATTTCGTAAAATGTGATTGGTGTCTTTGTCGTAAAAAAAAAAAAAAAAAATGTGATCGGAATGATTGAGCTTTTAGAAAGATCAAGGGGAAAAAGTGAAAAAATAAAAAAAAAATAAAAAAAAATAAAAAATAAAAAAAAAATAATAAAAAGCAAGTGTGAAGACCTTAGTCTAACTTCCGTTTGAAAAAGGGAATATCCTCGTTGATTGGCCGGGCGGCCAGAACAACCGGCCGGACGCGAGTAACAGTAGATAACCCCGCAAAAAAAATCTTCCATTCGTACCAAGTGTGGTGGTGAATCGTTGCGGCGGTGCTAGTCTATTCGGTCGATTGATTAATGGTTTCCTTGTATCCGATTCCGGTATCATATTTATTCGCTCATAAGAAATTCATCTGCGGTACGATTAAGCTCATAGAGAGAAAGAGAGAAAGAGAGAAAGAGAGAGAGAGAGAGAGAGAGAGAGAGAGAGAGAGAGAGAGAGAGAGAGAGAGAGAGAGAGAGAGAGAGAGAGAAATTTCTCGAAGGAAGAAAATCATTTTACAGAAAGATGGTCGATGTTCGCAATCATGAGGATAAATAATAAAACTAAAAAAGAAAAAAGAAAAAAGTTAAAGAAAAAAAAAATATATATATCTCGAAAGAAGAAGAAGAACGTGAGAAAGGAGTAACTTTCTACGAACTGTAGGAAAGTAAATGAATGAAAAGAAGAAGAAAAAAAAAGAAAAGAAAAGAAAACTGAACGGAAGACGGAGAAGGACGGAGTTTGTTATTAGAGAGAGAGAGAGAGAGAGAGAGAGAGAGATGGATAGACGGACAGTAGAATAAAAAGAGAGAGAGAGAGAATCTACGAGTATGTTTACGCGGCCAATGTGAAGTCGATAGCTTCATTGATAGCTTCATTCCCTTCCTCTCTTCTATCGCACCATCCCTTCCTCTCCTCGCCCTATCTCACGTTTCACACTTTTCTCTCGTATTTCTCAATTGAGTTCTCTTAGACGATGACGCATCTTCAAATAGAGAGAGAGAGAGAGAGAGAGGCAGAGAGAGAGAGAGAAAGAGAGAGAATTGATAGAAAATGGCCGACATTATCGAACAAAAATGGTTGGACGAAAAGAGCGGGAAATTTCAAAATCATATTAGAGTTCTCCGATCGTAAGTACGTTTCTATTTGAACGAGGATTTGTTTTTGAGGATAAAGAAGCAAAAAAAAAAAATAAAAATAAAAATAAAAAGGAAAGGAAAAGAAGAAAAAGAAAAGAAATGATGATCGCGCGTATTTTCTAAGAAAAATTAATTAATTAATCGAGCACCTGTCTGTCTCTTTCTTTTTTACTAGTGTCGACGTCGTACTCGGGGAAAACCAGTCGGTAGGTCCGTCGGTAATTAATTATTCCATCGCGAAGACAAATTACGATCCCAAAGGATCTGTCATTTACTTTCTATTTTTCTTTTTTCTTCTCTCTTTTTCTCCCTCCCTCCCCCCCACCCTTCTCACTCTCTCTCTCTCTCTCTCTCTCTCTCTCCTTTGTAAAGCTCTCTTTATCGCAAAAGGTACGAAATATTATACGATCGTTCTCTCGCCGAAAGTATTTTTCTTTCTCTCTTCCTTTATTTCTTTTTCTTTTTTGTTATAAAAAAATAAGAAAAATATATGCATATATATATATATATATTTTTTTTCCTTTTTTTATATATATATATACATATGGTACTCACCACCGGACGATCCATGGATGAACATATTCCTAATGATTGCCGTTTTCTCCTTGTAAGCGTCTACCTCCGCCACATTTGAGCAAATACGTCGAAATTCGCGAAACAGATCGTCCTTCGTCGGTTTCTTTATCTTCGACGCCATTTTAGAGTCCACGAGATCGTCCATCTTGCGATCATCCGAACAACTCTCAGGATTATCAACGGATCTCCTTAATTCCTTCGACATTTTCTTTCTCATCGGGGATTTCATCTCGTCGTCGGTTTTATTTGATAATTTATTATTCACCTTTGTTGATTGACCGTCCGTAGGATTTTCTTTTCTTTTTAATGGCGCTTTTGGTTTTGTTGGTTTGTAAGGACCTACGAGAAATAGTAAATAAGTGATTGAGTAAGAAAAAGAAGACAAAAAAAAAAAAAAGAAACAGAAAAAGAAAAAGTAAAAGCAACGATGAACGAAACGATAGATTTCTTTTCTTTTCTTTTATTTTATTTTATTTTATTTTTTTTTTTTTTTCAATTAAATCAAAAATGCACGAAGCGTAAAAGTTAAAACAAAGTTTTGTTCGATAAAAGAAAAAAACGAAAAAAAAAGAGAGAGAGAGAGAGAGAGAAAAATGAAGAACAGTATCGATAGCCTTTAAATTTATGGACCTCCGAACAAATACTGTTAATCGTTTGAAATAATAGTGCATTATTATTTTTCAAGTCTACAACACCGTGTCCAGTGGTGTAATCTGCGAACTGGATACAAAAATGGCGGCTGTCTTAGCCGTATAAATCATTTGTTAATCTTCTCTCTCTCTCTTTCTCTCTCTCTCTCGATCCAGTGCATTCAACAAAGACCGATAGAAAAGGGGGCTGTCACCGTGGATACGAACATACGTCTCTGTAAAGAAAATTGATAGTTATAATTTGTAGTATCTTGATTTAATTACGTCAATTAACACATTCACATTATCGGTATTTATCGATAGTTGAGTAAATAATAATAGGAGAACGCGATCGAAAGTCTTGCAGACATCGACAAGCTTCTCTCTCTGTCTCTCTGCCTCTCTCTCTCTCTCTCTCTCTCTCTCTCTCACTCTCTTCGAGCGATTTCAGTTCTCAAATCAAATAAATTTCACTTCTTCTTCTTCTTTCTTTTACGAAGTAATCTCTCACCAATATCGCGAAGATGATGACACGATGACGATTACGTCATAATCAATTTTAAACATAGTCAAATATAACGATGATGCTGCTTCCATTAAATGATACGACGATATCTTCGATATATTTTTACTCGAGAGAGTAAAATAAAAATAATTTTATAAAAAAAATAGTAGTAATAATAATAACATTATTAATAATAATAAAAATAATAATAATATCAATAATAAAAATAATAATAATATCAATAATAAAAATAATAATAAGAAGTATATTCGATACGAAGCTAATCGAAGTTCAAGTATAAATTTGAAGAGTGAAGGATAAATGATTTGAAACAATTCATGGAAAATTTGTTTCCGGGCATCGAGATCACTCGTGGTCCATTAAAGAAGAAAAAAGAAAAAAGAAAGAAAAGAAAAGAAAAGAAAAGAAAAGAAAAGAAAAAAAAAGTAAATAAATAGAAAGAAAATAAAAAAAAATTACAAAAAAGAAACAAAAAATAAAATAACTTACAGGATTGTTCAAACTCTTGAAGCTTCTCAATGATAATCTTCTTGTCCTCCTCCTGAAGACTATCCCACCCACTGATGTCCTCCTCAGGATCTTCGATTCTCTTGGTCGTAGCTCTCTGTTTCTTGAATAAATCGAAAATGCAGGTTACATGATGCCATGCCTTCATTTTCGAACCCTCCGAAAAAGGATTTGAAATTAATTTCGCAATCCTTATTGCATCCTTCTCGATGGGACACTTGCATTTTTTGCATTTCGCACGAGCGGACTTAGCACGTTCGATCGCGAATGGTTTTTCGTCTTCTTCGTCCTCCATGATCTAGAAAGAGAGAATTAAAAATTAAAAAAAAGAAGATATTCGAAACGATACAAGAGTAATACTTGAAAGCGTTATAATGAAAAAATACGTATACATGTATGCACCTTCTACGTATATATCTATATATGTATGTATGTATATATGTATGTATACATGTATTTATTAAAAAAGAAAAACAAATGATACGAAGTATAATACGAACTATACCTAAATGGAAAAATATTTAATCGTCGAATTATCTACCCTGTAATTCGTTATAAATGAAATTATTCTTGTCTCTTACGTAATTAATTTCAACTCGTAAAATTGCGATTGGTACTCCCAAATGAGATTGCAGTTTCTCTCTCTCTCTCTCTCTCTCTCTCTCTCTCTCTCTCTCTCTCTCTCTCTCTCTCTCTCTCTCTGTTTAAATATATTCCCGATTACATCCGGCGTAATCGTGATATAGAGATTAGAAACGATTCGTTACGCCCTCGGATAATCTCCGTCTCGATAAATCGAATGCTTAACGTTAAACTCATGTACATTCGTAACTACGATCATACTTCGTTTATGACGTAATAATAAGATAATGGACAAAAGGGTGAAAAAATATATATTTACGTAATGCTAAAGTTTATAAACGTAACGTTAAGTTTAAGAGAAATTTAATAAGGTTTCCCCATCGTCCTGTTCGTTCAAATATTACCACGGATCAATAAGTAACATCACCGTCATCTTAATTAATACATCGATATTTTTTTAAGTCTTCAAATCAATCTAAATATTAATGCTATCTCTATGATATTATTCTTTTTTTATTTATTTACTTTTCTTTTTCTTTGAACAAATTAATTAACAGTAAAAATTAATATCGTATTTCTTATTTGCGACAACGAATAAAAAAAAAAAAAAAGAATATATATATACATTTTATCGAGAACATTATAATATATAATTCAGAGTTTGCTTATATAGATCGGCCATTTTGCCGGGCGTGTAATATACCACGAAAATTGAAAACAAGAAGAGAAAAGAAAAAAAGGAACATAAGACAATGATAAAATAAACCGAGAAATCCTCTCTCTTTCTCTCTCTCTCTCTCTTTCTGAGAGAAACGAGGGGTTCTTATCATCAATTAATGCACTGATTGGCTGGCTCAATGGCAATGAAACATCGACAAACAATGGCAGACATATTGCTAATTTTATGCATTACGTTACTTCGTAACCATTCGTAATATTCCGTACCAATATTTTTCTTCTTCTTTCATTTCGTTTCTTTTTTTAATTTCACAAACAAAATTTTGTCGTTGTTATAAATTCGACAAAAGTTTGGTAAAAGTTGAGAATTCTTTTTTAAAGAGAGGGAAAAAAGAAAAGAAGAAGGAAATGATACGTACAAATTTCAATTAGTATAATAATTCATCTCGTGGCGAATAATTCTCGTTCGTCATGTGCCAAAATGTTTTCTTCCTTTTATTCGATTAATTTATTTTTTCACGAATACACACACAATTCGTAGAAAGATTAATAATTATTTCTTCGAGAGGGGGGGAAAAAAAAAAGAAGAAGAAGAAAAAGATGAAGAAGAAAAAAAAAAGAGAAAAAAAGAAAAGGACCCAGAAAGGAATAATTAAAATTTCAAACAAACTAAAAATTTCAATATGCATAATAACTCCTCGCGTCAAAATCTTCGCGATTAATATTTCACATGGTGTTCAGTGAAAATCACGTGACAAACCGTGTGACGCGTTTTCGGATTCTTAATTACACCGCAAAATGACAGATAGCCATTCGACCGGGTGAACTCCAAGAATTATTTATCTCTCTCTCTCTCTCTCTCTCTCTCTCTCTCTCTCTCTCTCTCTCTCTCTCTCTCCCCACCCTTTCTCTGATTCCTACGAATACCACCTCAGCAAGTAGGTAGCAGTAGAAACAGTAGCAGTAGCGGCAACAAAAGTAGCGACAATATTTCGTTATTCATGAACTATTCTATAAAGTGAAATATGGGTCGGTATCATGTCAAGAGTAAGTCATGACGAAAAGTAAAGTGAAGAGACGGGACCGATAGAAATATGGTTTTGTTTGCGAAATAATGTTTTTCTTTTTTCTTTTTTTCTTTTCTTTTCTTTAATTTTTTTTTTTTTTTTTTTTTTTTTTTTTTTTTTTTTTTTTTTTTTTTTTTTTTTTTTAAACAAAGAATAAACAAATATATAAACGCGGAATTATATAATACGCCGTATATTACATAAAAGTATTAATATAATTATGAAAAAATATTACATAAAAGTATTAAGAATGCTCGTTTATTTTCTATTTAAATAATGTACAAATACGATCGTCGAAGTTAATTTAAAATAATTTATTATTATCCTAAACAGATTTGATTTACAAACGTTAAATCATATATAAAGAAGATTTAAGTAGATTTTATTTGTCCATTGAAAATGGAAGAAAGCATTTCCGGCGTTTGATATATGTAGCTTCTATATATATATATATATATATATATATATATATATATATATATAATAAAGAAATTGATAGGGACGTAAGATAAATCGAAAAGTTAGTAACTTTAATTGAAAAAAATTAATAAAAATATTATCTTTTGTAATCTCCCCCCCCCTCTCTCTCTCTCTCTCTCTTTCTCTTTACCTATAAGATTTATAAACGAGTTCGAAGCTTAAGAAAATTCTATTCTTATGAAAACGACAAAGTGGAACGTTCGTTATCATTATTTTAGGATAACACTGTACATCTGCATTTTGATATCGTCGATGAAAATTCATCGTAAAACGAATATCATATATTCTATCGTCAACATGACAATATAAAGAACGAAATGATGGCCTGCCTTTTTTTAATCAAATTAACACTCTTAATCTTTTATTGCCGTTAATTAATCAATCGGTCAAATAAATGATTATCATATAATACGTAAAAAATGGATTTTAAGAAATCATTTCATGAAGAAATAAGGGAAAAAAAAGAAAGAAAAAAGAAAAGAAAATGAAAAGAAAAAAAAGGAAAAGAATTGATTTGAAAACTTTCTAATGCATTACTTTGAGATAAATAATTTTTCTCTTTTTCCTTCTCTCTTACTAATATTATTATTAATTAAATACATACATATATATATATATATATATATATATATATATATATATATATATATATGACTATACGAATAATCAGTTTCATGAATAGACAGATAGTAGAAAGACTGTTGGATACAGCCAGTCAGAAAAGTGTCGAGTGTCGTTAATGGTCCGATTATTCGTTTCGATCAGCCCTTGTGTATGTATATATAATATAAAATAAAAATTGGACAATTTATTGATTTGACACATTGAAAAAAAAAAAAAAAAGAATATATATATATATATATATGTATATACATTTTTCTTCGAACAACACACCGATTGGTAAAAAAGCAAAAAAATCTTTTAAATTAAAAAATCTCTCATTCGTCTTTTTCAAACGCAAAAAAATTTTCGAAATAATATTTAACTAAATATGAAATATAAGATATAAAGAATATCGATCAAGATCAAGTATACTTTCCTTTTTCTTTCCCTCTCTTTCTTTCTTCATTTTTTTTTTTTTTTTTTTTTTTTTTTTTTTTTTTTTTTTTTTTTTAATGATATTCGACACTACTTTTTTTGACTGACTTAATTCATTCACACGTAAAAAGATCCATATACTATATTTTTCCATGAGAACAATACAAAGATTCGAAAAAAAAAAAAAAACAGGAAAAGAAGGAAAGGGGAAAAAAAATCAACGAAAAAAGTATTTGCTTTGACTCGTCGAAAGATCACGATCACAAACACACAAACATAATCATCATCACTATCATCATCAGAAGTAGTACCAACACTAGTACTACTACTACTACTACTACTACAGTCACCACTTAAAGTAGAATCTATCGGAACGCATATGCAAGCAAGCGAATAGAGGATTTAGAAGTGAATAGGGGTTGATCCTTTGTAGGGGTAAGTGAGTGAGTGAGTGAGTGAGTGAGTGAGTGAGTGAGTGAGTGAGTGAGTGAGCTGCACGATGTGTAGGTGTACTCTTTCGATGATAGGGAATAATATATTTCACTATTCGGTTCTCCTCGTGTTACGTGTTCGAACCTACAGGTGGTAGGAGGAGGAGGAGGAAGAGGATAGTGTGGATGAAGAAGAGGAGTTAGAGGAGGAGTAGAAGTAAGAGGATAGGAGAAGAAAGAGGGGATGATGTTCATGGTGGATGGTGGTGGAAGGTTCGAGCTTGGGGTATAATAGAGGGTGCAACAGCCCTCAACGGCTCACTCTTCGAACACGTATCGTGCCGTACGAAAAGTTTCGAGATTATAAAAAAAAAAAAAAATAAAAAAAATAAAAAAAAAGGAAAAAACGAAATAAAAAATAAAACAAACAAAAGTGTGCAACGAAAAGAAGAAAAAATAAAGAAATCGTACTAAGAAAGAGAGAGAGAGAGAGAGAGAGAGAGAAATAAAAAAATAAATAAAAGAGAGATAAAGGTACATAGACGTGATAAAAAGAGAGAGAGAGAGAAAAGTGCCACGACTATATACATATAGATGTTTGTATATATAGATATAGATATATAAATAGATAGATAGATAGATAGATAGATAAATAGATAGATAGATAAATAGATAGATTATAATATATACCATCAGGTGGCACGAGGAGCTTAGTTCGAGAGTGCATATTTCGAGATATCTTTCGAGAGTAAACAAGGTAGGAAGTGATATATCGTAATCCCCAAGAATCAAAAAAAAAAAAAGAAAAAAAAAGAAAGAAAGAATTCTTTCTCTTTTTATTTTGTCTTTTTACATTTGTTCGCTTCTTTTTCATTTCATTTGGAATCTTTGAAATTATTATTATTTTTGGTCTTTCGAGAAACCAAATTTTATTTTCCCATTTTTTTTTCTTTTTTTTTTTTTATATATATATATATAATTAAATTTACAAATTGGTGATATTTGTGAGTGTGAAAAAAGTGGGAAAAAGAAAAAAAAAAAAGTCAAATTTTTTCCAACAGCTGATTAATATATCCTATTTCGACGAACGAACTTACACAGATATGCACCGTATAATGTGATATTCGTCAATCGTATATTACTTCGATATTGCATATTCGAGAGAGATCGATAACTTATTTTTATTACTTAAACTTTCCTTTTCGCTTAGTAGTGGATAAAGACGTCAAATGTGTATCATTAAAGTGAACAATTTTCTATCCAACTTTCCGATCGGAATAATAAAGTTCGCGCTTCTCTCACGTATTATTGGTCGTGAATCTTTCGATAATAACAATGGCTTGAAAAGAAATCATAAATCTGAAAAGATAAAAACTGTGAGAAATCGGAGATGATATATAGAATGAGAGATATAGTACGAACTAAATCGGAGAAATCGAAATAATAAAAAGAGAGAGAGAGAGAGAGAAAGGGAGAGAAAGAAGTGTTAAAAATCGATATTGATCATCGAGATGAAAAGATCGTCTTAAGTTTCTATATACGTTCGTTTCTACTTCTTTCTTTTTTTCTTATTTGATTGTTCTTCATTTTTTATATCTCCAAACGTGTTTACGCATATCCCATTGCAAAAAGTTTACGTAAAATTTGTTTATATAAATATGTCACGTAAAAAAGAAAAAGAAATGATCGTTTGAAAATTACATTTAACATTTTTCAAGTGTCAAAAGTGAAAAATAAAATCGTAAACGGGTCAAATTCAAACGTAAAATTGCGAAGTGTGAAATTTTTCGATATTGCATAATACAAAAGTTGATCAAGTATATCGTTGAAAAAAAAAACTGTTCTCTATTTCTTTCTTTTCTTTTCTTTTTTTTTTTTTCTTTTCTTTTTTACTTTTTTCAGTTTCTCTATTTTGTGTTGTCCAATCGCGTTACATGTATTCTATCGTGAAAAGTTCATGTAATATTTTTTTTTATAAATGTATCGCGTAAAAAAAAGAAAAAAAAAAAAAAGAGAGAAAAGAAAAAAAAGAAAAGGAAAAGAAAAAGAAGAAGAAAAAAAGAAAGATAATAATCAATTAAATAAAAGATTCGCGGATCCGTCGAATTCGAGCATAAAATTGCAAAATGAAATTTGTCAATATTGCATAATTAAAAGTCGACTTTGAATACGTCGTTAAAAAAATATTGTTTCGCGTCTGTACTCTCTGACATAACTTTATCAAGTCGTCAGGGTACAATAAACCTGTAAAAAAGTGTGAATTAAATCAATTCGCAACGTCTTCCACGGGGTCATCATGGATTATCGACCGAACTCGATAAACTATCGCTATATTTCCTATATACATATATATCTGTATGTGTGTGTGTGTTCGCGCACGCGTGCGTGCGTCCGTACATGTGTGTGTGTGTGTGTGTGTGTGTGTGTGTGTGTATGTGTATTTTTACACTTTCTTACATTATTCATATAGAAAGAAAATCGTGCAACGTAAGAGAAATTATCCGATTTTTCTTTTTTTTCTTTTTTCTTTTTTTTTTCTTTTTTTTTTTTTTTTTTAAATAACTAACAAACGAGACGACGAATTCGAAACGATCAAATTATCGAAATGTTCAAATTATAGTGCAATTAATATTTTCCAAAGTAAAGCTAATTAAATCTCCTATGTGTAATTTATAATATGTCGGCTGTCAAAGGAATAATATGCTTTCCTTGGATCTTATTTGAATCTTATTTGAGAAACTTAATGAGATAGGAAGTTATGCTAAATGAGTAGCTCTCGGGAGTTATGCTTTGTGTAGAACAAT
>NC_062194.1:1783878-1821378 GCF_912470025.1 Vespa velutina
AAAGAGAACTGACAGAGGAACAGCTTACGATTCAGGCGATGCTGGAAGCAAAGGCAAGAGATCAACGTCTGTCTCAGGGTGATTATCCACCGGATGAACCGGAAGCACTTCCGGTACCAAGTGCTATAGTTCATCATGCACCTTTGGGTTCAGTCAAACGAACGAGCTGTGAGTTTAATTTCTAACTCTCTCTTTCTATCTCTCTTTCTTTTATATATATATATATAATTTATATATTTATATATATATATATATATATATATATATATATAAATATATAAATTGCGATCCTTTTTCTCGATCGTCATCATTGATCACATGTTTCTGTCATTGAAATCGCGATAATATTCAGACTCGTCATTTTTTTATATTTATTTCATATTCTTATTACTATTATATATATATATATATATATATATATATATATATATATATATATATGCGTCGCATATAAATAATAATGGATAGTGATTCTATAAATCGAATTTCATGCGATGATATATATATCGATGAAGAACGTTCATTTATTTAATCATTACGATAGCATCGTGAATTGCCTTTTTATTTTTGAATTCGAAGATAATATTCATTTCTAAGAACGACCATTCGTTCGATCATATAAATTCATGCCGGAATATTTCGAGATCAAAATGTTAATTATGACATTAGCTGATCTTGTCTTTTAATAAATGAATTATTAAATAAATAAATGAATAAATAAATAAATAAATAAATAAAACAACAACGACAACGTCAATAATAATAATAATAATAATAATAATAATAATAATAATAATAATAATAATAATAATACAGCTAGCTGTATCAATTGTAAAAGCTTATTGTGGATTATCTACGATCTATTATAATTAAAGTGTTTGACGTATAAATCTGCATGAGGGCAAAAGTATTGATCTAACGATCGTTTTATTCAATAAGATCTTGTTAACAAGTCGACACTTCGATTTCTTAACTTTGCCTTCGTGTCTTATCTTATCTCTTATATCATACGTCAAGGAGAAGATAGAAAAGTTTTTATTGTCGGTAAAAAAAAAAAGAAAAAAAAAAAAAAAAGAAAAAAAAAGAGAAAAAGAAACAAAAAAGAGAAAGAAAAGAAAAGAAAAAATACTTCGAAGAATTCTACGAAAGAAATTCAAAGGATCGACAGTCGTCTTTGTCGTCATCATCATTATTATTTTTAAGACATATATATATATATATGTTCAAGGGAAGAAGATAAAAATATTAAATGAAAATGAAACGTATTAAATAGTAGAGAGATCAGTAGTTTATAATCATCTTATATACAGGATGTATACTTATATACAGGATGATCCAGGATTTTCTTCTCTCCCTCTCCCTCTCTATTCTTCCCTTGCCCATCAACATCTTCGTTATCTTCTGCGATATGTTTACGGTATATATTACGATAGAAAAAGAAACAAAAAGATAAAAGATAAAAGATAAAAGAAAATAAAAGAGAAGAAAAGTAAAAAAAAATATCATACAAACGTACTACTCAAATGTGCATTGTTATTAAAAAAAAATTATAAGAAAAAGAATCAAATGATATGGCGAGCATGGACTTGTTCCACATTACGTTAATATATTACACATCTGTGAAAAAGGAATTTAAAAAAGAAATTCAAAAAAGAAAAGGAAAAAGAAAAAATAAAAAGAAAAGGGAAAAAAAATCTTGTGAATTTCTTACAAATTTCGTCGAGTGCTTATTAGAATTCTTACGAATACTAAAAATATCTATTTTCATATATCATAATTTTTTCCATAAACTTTTAATGGGAAATGATCGATTACTTTCTTGAATCGCATCACAATATATAACAATAATAATAATAAACCGTTCACAATATTGTACTCATATTTTCCTTTCGTTTTCTTTCTTTTTTTTTTTTTCCTTTTTTCAATGATTACTGCCCGCACGATGAATACAGTACAACCGATATCAATAATAAGAACAAGTTCGTTCATAATTTCATTTAATTTTTGAACATTACTTTTTAATAGGGCAATTGTGTTACATAAACACAGACACTTACTTTATTAAAAGAATTTCTTTTTCTTTTTCTTATTTCTACTCGTAAAACACATTGGCGTAGTTTAACGTAAAAAAAAATGTAAGAGGATTTCGGAAGATCGATAAAAACTAAGATTTACGTTATCGACGTAAAAGAGAGAGGGAGGGAGTGAGGGAGGGAGAGAGAGAGAGAGAGAGAGAGAGAGAGAGAGAGAGAGAGAGACAGAAAAAAAATTATGTAATTCTTGATAATACGAGGACGATAAATCGCAAGTAAAATCGAACCACGTGATTCGTTGATAAATTAATAAATTTGTGGAAAACAAAATGGACGATCCAGCCGATTCCATATTTATATAATGACGACAGCGAAAATGATAATAATAATAATGATGATGATGATGATGATGATGATGATGATGATGATGATGATGAAGATGATGAAATAGACGATGACGTAGATAAATAATTTATACGCGATAATAATTATACTTTCAAAGAATTGATTTGAAAGCAATTGATTCTTTGAAAAACAATTTCATCAAAATGCCTCAAATGGAGATATATCATTGGCTCGCTCTTAAGTAGAATATATTTTTATATTATTATTATTATTATTATTATTATTATTATTATTATTATATCAGTATCATCATCATCATCGTCGTCGTCGTCGTCATCGTTGTCGTCCTCGTCGTCATTATTATTATTACTATTATTATTATCATTTTCGTCGAATCGATTAGAATCGAAGACGAACGGGCTATTCATTGACGCCAATTGACTTTTCTCAGAGGGGGGCGAGAAGGGAGGGAGGGAGGGGGTGACGAGGAACGAGTGACGTCACTGAACCAACGACGACGACGAGGACGAAGACGAGGACTACGACGACGATCACCCTTAGATGAATATAATAAATCGGGAACGATCGATCGATACCCATGATCGTCGATCCGATTACTATTACTCTCATTAATAAAATCGGCGCCAGATCGATCGTTGCCGTCACGTTTGGCAACGTCTTAAATTGTTTTGGTTATAATTTAAATCTCACCCCATATTGCGTTTCATCTCGTTTCATATTTTCGTTTGAATTTTTTTTTTTTTTTTTTTTTTTTTTTTTTTTTTTTTTTTAATATCAGACTAATTAATTAATTAATTCGTCAACGTTAATGCTCGTTTTAATGATGGAATGGATCGACAGGATCAAGTCGGCCATCTTGAAAAGTTTCAATTCTATCGGAAAAAAGAATTTTCTATAACGTAATATAAAGAAATTTTATTAAAAAAAAAAAAAAAAAAATAATAATAATAATAATAATAATTATGATTAACGTTTTTAATAATACCTGACCATATTTTTGATTTCTCTCTCCTTTTTTCATATTTTTCTAGACATGAGCCTCTGTCACTTCAAGATCTGCAACATGGGACGCAAAAGGCAACTGTAAATCCAGTTACACGATGCTCGCGGCGAAAATCATCGAACTCCTTCCTACTTGTGTCTCTCCTTTACCAATCTACCTAATCATTTAACTATCTATGTACTTATCTATCTATCTATCTATCTATCTATCCATCTCTTCCATTCTTACTCTATCTATCTGTCTATATCTTTCTCTTTTTCGCGTGGTGCGCTGCTACATCGCCTTAGAAAAAAAAGAAAAAGAAAAAAAAAAACAAAAAAAAAACAAAAAAAAAAGGAAGAACATGAATGAATGTTTTTTTTAACGAGTAACAAAAGCAAAAAAAAAGATAAAAAACAAATACCCAAAAAAAAACACAAAAAAGAATATTTACTCAACACAAGAAAGAGAGGGAACAAAGAAGCAACGAATGGTAAAAAATGAAAAAATAAAAGAAAAAAATTCAGGAAATGTCCAAATGAACGGAGAAATGAAATCGAGTATAGTGGAGATAAAAAAAAAAAAATAAAAAAATAAATAAATAAAAATAAATAAAAAATTAAAAAAGAGAAAGGAGAATATATATTACAAAAAAAAAATGAAAAAAATAGGAAAGAAAAAGTCAAAAAAAAAAAAAAAAAAAAAAAAAAAGTTAAAAAAAGAAATTAAAAAAGAAAAAAAAAATGCAACAACAACTCAGAAGAAGAAGATTCGGACAAATCGATATATCTAGGAGCGAATATCAAGTGGAAATAATATGTTCGATGAAATTCGCGTGACACTTAACGTGAGCATTGTTGTGAATAATGTTATATGTCGTGCCGGAAAAAATTCTCGATTATAACACACACTGAGCGCTTTAGATGAAAAATATTTTATTATTGATAAACGAAGGATTTAAAAAAAAAAAAAAAAAAAAGTATTCACGTCGTTCGGATATTCTTTAACTCTTCACGAAAAATTTAAATGAAACATAAAAATAAAAGCTTGTCTCCTATATATACATATATATATACATATATATATATATATATATATATATATATATATATATGTATATATGTATATATGTATATAGATTCGTCTATTATAAATACAGCTTATAACATATTATCTTCTTCCCAAAGAAGATATATCTTGAAAAGAATATAACATTTGGACACATGTAACGAATTACGTTAATAATAAAGGATAAAGCCAACAAAGCAAAATATCTAAGAAAAGTTTTTCGATATAATTCGGCCATCGATTTGAAAGGAGAAGAATATATATATATATATACACACGCATACATATTATATATATATACCTGTACTTAAAGATAAAGATAAGGAAGATAAAGGAACTAAATACAAAAAAGAAAAAGCACGTATAATTCCTGAAGAGTGGAGTGTCCCCGACGTGCCATTCGACGATTCGTGGTAATGGCGAACATGTATTTATTGGTTAGCTTTTAAGTAAGAAAAGGGTGCAAAAGCCGCGAGATTTACAAGTTTTTTTTATTTTTTATTTCTGCTATTATTTCTTTTTTTTTTTTTTTTTTTAATTTGTTATGAACGAACGGTAAAATAATGAAAAGAAAAAAAGGAAAGAAAAAAAAGGAAAATGCGTCGATGAAATTATCTGAACAATATTTTGCGGATTAAAATAAGAATTTTATGCGATATCAGTATACATAGATATATATATATATATTCCTATTTTGGGTTGACAATATACGTGCGATTAAATTAAATTAATAATTTAATAGTATTCGAACGCGATCAGCTTATTTTATATATATATATCTCGTGTATTTTATATATATATATAATACACGAGACTGTGCGTTTGTTCACAAAAGTATTTTTCTTGCGTTTACCGTATAAACCGAACATCGAATTAGAATAAATTTAACAATAAGTTTAACGGCGAGGAAAAAGAAAAAAAGAAAGGGAAAAAAAAAGGAAAAGAAGAAAATGGCCGTCTGCACCCTTCATTAAATTATTTATAAATATACATTGTTATTATATAATTATTTTTC
Source organism: Vespa velutina (assembly GCF_912470025.1). NCBI lineage: Eukaryota > Metazoa > Arthropoda > Insecta > Hymenoptera > Vespidae > Vespa > Vespa velutina. Next base: position 1,789,343 of record NC_062194.1, read on the forward strand.
GTTTCTTCGAGATAGAAAAGGAAAATATTTTCTTTATTTTCCTATGCGTCGCGTTACTTCATATTTATTTAATATCTTTAACTTTTGTAAAGTTTTTCTCGTTTTAAAAAAATAATTTCTCTTTTTCTTTTTCACATTGTCGCTTTAATGTTTTATCTCTCTCTCTTTCTCTCTCTCTCTCTCTCACTCTCTTCTTTTACTTCCTTCCTTCCTTTTTTTTTTTTTTTTTTTTTTTTTTTTTTTTTATAAATAAATACATTTATTTACACACACGAGACGTACCTGTGGTTAGTGATTTTTAACCAAATGTACAAGGCTATGTTACGAATATATATATACGCATACATAAAAGACATATATACATATATATATATATATGTATATGTATATATATGTGTATGTAAGCAATGAATTTTCCCCATTACCTATTATTATACGTTCCTTTCGACGTCGTGCGATGTTACCACCTTGAAAGAAGAAAAAAAGAAAAAGAAAAGAAAAGAAAAAAGAAATAAAACAAAATGGTGGCAAACGGAGACACGTAATGGCGGTCTCGACTAAGTTTATTCACAGTACTTACGTATATCGACGTGTAAAAGAAATAAAAAAATATATATATATGTATACAATCATAAATACGTAAAAACTCAAGAAATTAAACAAAATTTTCTTCAATATTATTATTATTATTATTATTATTATTATTATTATTATTATTATTATTATTATTATTATTATTATTAATATTATTGTTATTATTATTACTCCTTCGACAATCGATTGCTAATTTTATTAAACGCTTAACCCCTCCTACCAGTCCCCTATACGATCACATAGAACGAGCATGTAAAAATAGGAGACTCAAGACTCGAAGGTATTATTATTACATTTTGACGTATAAGTGTTAAATAACGCATGTATTTCGACATGATATAACAAATAATAAAACTGTCTAACAAGAAAACTCATTGATGAGGTTAACGATTTGTATCATTATTGTCTATTCGTGACCATTCTGTTCTTTTTCTCTCTCTCTCTCTCTCCTTCTTTCTCTCTTTGGAGAACAAAAGAAAGTATGAAAATTCTAATTATTAAATAAAACTTAATGCACGTGTAATTAATTCAAATTGTGCGCCGGAATAAAAGGGACAACGTTCAAGTGTCCAGTTTATGTGTAAGTACGCATATTTTACTCTATCGATAAATGTTTGTAATAATGACACGAATAAATTATAGGTAATATTTTTCGTTTGAAAAAAAAAAAAAAAAAAAAATAATAGTAATAATAATAATCAAAAAAAGTACTCATACGATTTAATCAAATGAGTTAATCAATATTTACATAAATATTACGAAACTCGTAATATGTGTGTATACGATATCGACATAACCTTAAAACACATGATGAACATAAGGAACGTTATTAAATACTCACCAAAAGACGTAGATATAATTTCCAACGACGTACGAAGTTTCAGATGATATCTAAATAATACATTAAGGATTTTATTATTAGGAAAAAATCACACGCGTTCACGTAAAAATTTGATATCTTACACCTGCCAATGTATTTCCACATCTACTTTATCTATAAACGGAGTAATTCCAAGCAGTGTTACCAACTCATGATAAGTCAGTCATTTTAAAGAATGATCCGATTGGTCAACTTACGGATAAATGCAATTAGAAAATGGAAATCAAAGGATATAATTTTGTGTGTTTATATATATATGATATATGCATGCATATACATATATCTTTTTTTATTAAATCGATTTGTTTGTTGTATTAAATTATTTCTTAAACAAATACTTTCATATTTTATATTTTTAACGTTTTCTATCTCTGCTTCTCTCTCTATATCTACTTTTCTCTTTACTTCTATCACTCTTTCTCTCTCTACTTTTATCCCTGTTTCTTTCTCTACTCCTATCTCTATTTCTCTCTCTACTTTTATCTTTATTCCTACTACCATCGGTCTTATCCTTTTTCTTTTTCTTCTCCTTCTCTCTCCTATGTTCATACGTATCATCCCTCCTCCTATTCTCCCTATCTTTATCCTTTTCTGAAACATAATTTCTAATATCGCGAGAACGTTCTCGATCACTTCTATTATCATTTTTTCTATACTGATGTTTCCTATGTTCCAATATATCTTCCTCGTGTCTTCCATCATTGTTATTTTTCCTCTTGGATCTTTCCTCTTTTTCATGATAACGTTTGTTATTTCGATGATCGTTCTTCTCGTGAAAACGATCATAACCTTTTCTATCCTCGTTCTCCTCAATCTCCTTATCGTCATAATATTTAATACCTTTCCCTTTACCCCTCCATCTCATTTTTGCTACGGACTGAGAGAAATCAACGTGTATTCTTCTATCGTCGATTAAAACATTGTCCATCTTAAAATATGCTTCCTCGCAGCTCTTACGTTCGGCAAATTCAATGAATGCGTATTGCAAGGAATCACCAGTTTGTCTATCTCTTATTACTTCGCATCTATAAATTTACTTATTATTAATATATTTATTAAAATATTATTTTACAGATAGATTAGATAGAATATATAATAAATAAATGCATACCCAATAATTTTGCCAAAACGGCTAAATATAATCTCTAAATCATCGTCATTAGTAACCGGATTTAATTTACAAACGAATAAAACATTTTCTGGCGGTGCTATATCAGCATCCGGTATATCCCCAACGATTTCTAATATTGTAGCACGTGCCTTTGCTTCTTTGTCCTTTTGCATTTCCATAACTTCCTCCACGGACATTCCCGCTGTATCATCTATGAGCTCGTCCGCGCCAATTCTATCGCTCTATAAAAATATTCAATATTGTTAAATATTATAGAATTTACTTGTAAAGAAAAAAACAAACAATACAATTTATTTTAATTACATTACCATCAATGCCTCTTTAGTAGGTTCTGGACTCATATCCGGTATTTCTAAACCTTTCGGATCATCGAATGGATCCTCTAAAATAACGGTATGAGATATACGTATATCCTGATAAGGTCTATAATCTCCATCGCAAATAGTTTCATTAAATTTTAAAATAATTTCAAGTCCTTCTACTATTTCCCCAAACACGCAATGTTCACCATCTAAAGAATATAGATCCGGTGCGAGCGTGATAAAAAATTGCGATCCTAACATATTATCACCGCAATTAACCATAGATAACAAGCCACTTCTGGTATGTTTAATTTTTGGCATTTGTTCGGCCTCGTAATATCGAGCTTGTTCACCCAATACTATACCATAAATACTTTCTCCACCTTTCCCAGTACCCGTAGGGTCTCCAGTTTGAGCGATGAAATTGTTTTGTACCGAATGAAATAAATTCCAATTGTAATACTTTATTTTGCATAATTTTAAAAAATTTCGACATGCTAAAAAATGAATAATATACAATTGTTAAAATCGTATCTATATCTAATTAATAAGAAATTCATATAAATGTTAAACTTAACCTATACGAAGAAAACATAAATATTTCAACTTACTCTGTGGACGTTCTTCGATAAACAAATCTACTGTAATATCACCTATCGTAGTTTCGATTACCACAGACATGATCTATACAAAATTATTATCTCAATGAGAAGAATTGTTTGAAAATAATTATTCGAATATTAATTATTTCGTTCATCATGCGTCATTCTACTATTGATGGATATAAAATGTAGCGTGTATTTAACAGGGATATCAAATTTATGTATCTACACAAAAACAAAATAAAAATTATAAACTCGTCACTTTTCTTTTTTATTCTTTTAGAAAAATTATAATAAATAAATAGTTAATAATCAAGGCCATTCATCACCTCTCGCTCGAAGTGCGTACTACTTCAGCGACTGTCATGGATAAAATATGAACTACAAGCGTAAACTGGGAACAGTGTCTCCACCATGCGGTAATAATATCGATGTATAAACTTGCTTAGATTATATTTTTCGTTCATATAAATAAATTAAAACGTAATTAATTAACAGTGACTATATTCTTTTTTATTTATTATTACTACTGTTATTCTAAGACCAATGAAATGTCAAAGCAAAATTTAAATGTTTAAAAATAGAAAAAGAAAAAAAGAAAAGTATTTGTTTCTTCTTTATGAATAAAAATCTTAATAATAAAATTAAAATTTTCTAGTACGTTTCACTCAGAAATTATTTTAACATTTAAATTAATTTAATAATAAATAAATTTTTTTTTTATAAAATCGTCTATTCGAACGAGTCTAAAATGTTACGTCTTGAATTTACATACGAATTACAATTTTTTTTTTTTTTTTTTTTTTTTTGATTTAACAATATCACATTAATTAAGACTCATTAAGAGCGAACGATTGAACGGTGTATTTCCAAAAATTTTTTCAAATAAAAATTAAGGTCTTAGTATGGAGTAGAGGTATAAAAAAAATAAAATAAAATAAAATAATTGTGACAATTGACTCGTTCATGTTATTTAATGAAATTATAAGAGCGCTTTTAGTTACATCGCGCTATCAACAAAAAATATATATATATATATATATTCATATATGTATATATATACGTTTTGTATTGTTTAAAAAATAAATTAAAAGAGCAACATAATATAAGAGAGCTATTACATCGTATGATTATATTACAACATTACGTTTTGTTTCCTTTTTTTTTTTTGTGTTTTTCTTTTTTATGCACAAATACTTACACTTAAATAAATCATTGTAATTCGAATTATACATTTATATTTATCGGACACAAATTATGTTTACGCCATTTATATCATTATTTTTTTTTTCCTTTTCTTTTTTTTTCCCCTCTTTTTGTAATTTTGTACTTGCCCGCGCCAATATTATTATCATGTTGATCATTATATTATCACCAGTTTTAAGTCTCTACGTAAACATACGATAAACGTATGCAACAAATACATATCTAATCTTTAGACTTTCTAAATTAAAAACTCAATTATCTCGTTCTATTTATAATTCTAGTTATTATGTACACTTCTATTTCTATTTTTTCCGGTTTCTTTTTTTTCTTTATTTTGTTTTTTTTTTTTTTTTTTTTTTTGTCGATTTATCCAACGGACGAACAAATGTTCACATTCGGTAATAATAAAAAGAAAGAGAAGAATACTATTTTTTTCTTGTTTTTTTTTTCTTTTTTCTTTTTCTTTTTTTTTTTTTTTTTTTCTTCAATAATACCACCTAGAGCCTTTAGTAACGCATATCACAGTTTCAGATTGATCTTTTTCGTAACACTGTTTGTTTTATCATTTTTCTGTTTTTTTTTTTCTGTGCTTTTTTTTTCCGTAATCATGGTCTTAATTAGAAAACGACCTTAACAATCTTAATACGACTCTTTAAAGGTTAATACATTTGAATAAACCGCGCTAATCGAATAATGTCTAACTTTAAAACAAGTTAGGTATAATACAGCAGCCTTCTTATTGCTATTAAATATATATGTATGAAATTAATTTGAAGGACTGTTCACTGAGCATAATCAATCTTCTTCGTTGAAAATGTATATATGTATGCGCGCGTGTGTGTGTCTGTGTGTGTTTGTAAATATATATATATATATATATATATATATATATATATATATATATCTTCAAAATAATATGACGAGAGAACAACATCACATCTTTTCATTTTGCGTTTCGCTTATATCTGAATAATTATTATGCATAAACATTATGCAATATCATCTTTCGCTTAATGGAATAAAAACATTTCCCTTCTCTATTTGGCCATTTGCTGTACAATTAAGTAGAACTGCATACTCCAAATTTGTTCATTATCGTCTTATTGGAATGCAATGTTTTCTAAACATCAGAGCAATGAACCCTTCGATAAAATAACAATTTCTAAGGTCAAATATACTCTATAAACATTTTTTTAAGCATTCAAAAAAAGAAAAAAAAAAAAAAAAGAACTGCAATTACTGTACTTTCAATCATGAAATACTTCATATTAATGTCACTTGTATTTTCCTCCGATTTAATTCATATTTATTTTTTATTTAGCTTGATCTAGTAGCAGTGAAGCCGCCCTTTCTACATCGTAATCAGTCTGCTTAAGAGCATTTTCGCATTGCTGTCTATCTGCCAAACCTAGCCTATAACAATATAATAAAAATGTTAATAATATAAATTAAGATCGGTATAATATATATATATATATATATTTTTTTTTTAATTTAAATGTTAAACATGATATAAAAATTTACCTCTTAAGAGATTCTAATTTAACGAGTCTATCTTTCATAATCTGTTTGACCGCTTGTGCAGTGTCCCATCCAGTGGCTTGTAACGTAGCTAAAATTTCTTGTTGCGACGCATCCGCTATATCTCTTTGTACTCTCATTATTTTAGTTGCACGAAATTCATCATTGAGAGACATAACTAATTGCTGGGAAGCTCCTGTCAAAGGCGGACTAACACCAGATGGATATGCCGACGTGGAAGGTGCTAATTGAGTATTGATAACAGTTTCGTTCATGTGAGACTGTACATTGCGAATTGGTAATGTTTGTGACGTTGCGGCATTAGTTTGATGCGGCGACTTAATATGTACGGACTGCAATACATTTGAATTCCCACTCTGATTAGCTGTTAAATTTGATTTCGTTGCGGTATGCTGATTTCTTATAAAGCCATTTTGCACCGATTTAAGTGGACTCCAAGCAGGCGGAGGATTATATACAGGCGGTTGTTTTAAATGTGGGCTAAAATCGCAAGGGTGATTTTGAAGTGCATAGTTTCTAGATGCTTGAACAGCTTGAATTTGTTGTTGTTGTTGAAGATTATAGCTAGCTGTATCTTGATAATTTACATGACTATGACTTAGATTTTGATCCACAATGGTATTCGCTGGCGATGCACCAGAAGCATAATAATTTCTGAGTATATTCTGTTGAACAGTCTTATTATAAAGGGTATTAAATTCATTTTGAGATAATTGTTCTAAATTAGGTACTGTCTGTTTCAATTCAACGTACACTTGTTCTGAAAACATTGTACCAGTGGCAAACATAGCGGGCTTTGAAATGGTATTTGTATTGGTGGCACTAGATGATTGCGCCTGTTGTAAATCATTCTGTATTTGTGTTATTCCATGATTACGGCTTATAGTTAAAAGGGGAACGTTTTGTTGCTGGAAGTAGTTCTGACTCGTGGATGTAAAATTTTGCGCGTGATTGGAAGTCGTTTCTGTGGCACTTTTAGAACCGTATTGAGAGCTATTCAAGTTACTCGTCGCGTGAATTAAATTACTAGGAGCAACTTGAAGTAAATTAACGTTTATCTGTGGCATATTTACGACCGGTGATATGCGATTAACATTTGGATCTGTTGATACGGAATAATTACTTTGCAAATGTACTTGAGAGTGTGCCTGTTGCCACATTTGTCCTACAATGGCATCCGTAGTGCTTTCAACGAAACGATGCTCTTGTTGCACCATTGGTTTTTGTATATTTGTATTTTTAGATTGCATGGAATTTTGCACTTTGCTAGGTAGATGCGTGCTTGTCCTTTGATCCATTTGCGGAGATTTTGGTTTTATCGATTGCGGTGGTGGCCGCAGTGCCGGTATAGTCGAATTATCTTGTAACTTATTTATCAACGTGTACGTATGCGATTCGTTAGAATGTTGATGAGTGGCATTAGTATTTTTACTTGCTTCCTTCTCACCTAAATGTTTTTCTAATTCGGCAAGAAACGCCGGATCCAATTTTTTAGGCGAAGTAGCATTCTGCGAATTTATATTTAATTCGCTTAAATTTTGGGCAAGATCGTGATTAGATTTAGGCTTGGGTGGACTTTCATTAGGACCTATAGGAGGGGGAGGTGGTGGCAATGGCGGTGGCAGTGGAGGTGATGGCTGTCCATTGGAAGTTGTTGGTAAATTGTGACTTGCAACGTTAGCATAAGTTTGTGTAGTATCACTTTGCAAGTCTTCCGGCCAACTTGTCCAATTCGATACAGATGGGGTTTGAAGTTTATCGATTTCACTATAATAGTCTTCTGGGAAAGCATTGCCTTCTGAATTATTAACATTAACATTTAAATTAACACTTTCATTTATACTATTCTTACTCAAATTCGTCGAATATTGATTAACATTTATATTCTGATTGGTACTAACTTCTTCATTCTGAATATTTCCATACGATTGGGTCTTATTATAATGATTAGTCAGATCGGATGGTACGTGACTGTAATAACGAGAATGCGGTGGTTTCATAAATACGGAAGAGGTATCAAATGGATCGGAATATGTTGGATCCAGATTACCCGGGAAATTAGCATACGTTCGAGGATCTTCCTGTTGATTATTTTCTTCTTGGGTTCTCGTCGTTTCGACCGTTTCTATAGGCTCATCGAGAATATTAATAACACGTCGACATGTTGTATCGGAGTGAGATGATGAATTTGTATTAGTTATTTCCTCTGGCGATAAATCTATTAGACTACCCTCTTGACTGGTACCAGGTACAGGAACAATTGATTTCACAGGACTAGCCCTTATGTCGTTTTGTAATTTCGTGTAATTAAATTGTTTACGAGAACGTGGCGTGCCGCAAGAAAATTTTTTCTTTTGATTATCCGTAACACCGGCCACAGCTACGATGTCTGGCGGTTCCATTGGATTTCGTAGATAAACATCATCTATATAAATAGGACTACCCCAACTTTTTCCAAAGGGAGCACCGTGTCCCGTATGAATAAAAGAATTTTCTAAAGGTTTACTAATATCCTCTGGTTGCTTCTTTCTCATTGGATCGACCAAACAACGAGGAAATAGACCAACTTGATAAGTTCTTTGATTTTGTCCCTTCCACCAATAATTTTCAGGTCTACCATCTATGATAACGATTTGATCACCCTGCTCAATAGTCATTTTTTCAGTTTCCTCGAAATCACTTAAGGCCTTCATTATCGACGGTACCATTCCAGTTAACAATTCTTTCAAAGAAGCAAAACTCGGTCTTTCCGAGGGTTCTCTGGCCCAACAACGTAACATAAGATCATACATTACAGGTGGCATTGCATCAGGCTCGTGCAATCTTTCTCCCTCTCTATCTATCTTACGAAGAATTTCTGATCCATTTAATCCAACCCATGGTTCTTCTCCGAACGTTAACATTTCCCATAACGTCACGCCGAACATCCATACGTCCGAAGCGTGACTAAATTGCCGTGCCTTTAAAGATTCAGGAGCACACCATGGAAACGGTACTTTCTTATGTTCCGTCATAACATAACAATCCTCTTGTTGAGGCAGAGCTCTCATCAAACCAAAATCCCCTATTTTCACTTTGTCCACTGTACTTAAAAGAACATTCCTGCAAGCTAGATCCCTGTGAAGGAAACGTTTGGCCTCCAAATATGCCATACCAGTTGCTACTTGTAATGCATAATTACATAATGTTAATACAGATATACGGCAGAATTGTTTTCGCAAATAATCCAAGAGAGCTCCTAAAGGCGCAAGTTCTGTTACCATCATCATAGGCTGAGACAGTACAACTCCGTATAACCTGAAATACGATAGAGAGAATATTGTGTTTAAATAATTGTGAGATTTTTTTTTCTTTTTTCTTTTTTTTTTTTTTTGACAAACAACAAAGTTAGAAATAAAGTTTGCGTCACCTTATAAGATTGTGATGATCCAAAGTATGCATCGCCTGAACTTCGGACACAAAATCTTCTATAATACTTGGTTGGGTCAAAGCGTCAGCCTTTAAAACTTTTACAGCAACAGGTAATGTTCGACCAGTAGGTGACATCCATTCTCCTCGTCTTACAACACCAAAACTACCGTCACCTAATTTAATGGATAAAGTCACATCTTTGTCCTGGATAAGACATGTTAGCACAGATGATCCTTCGGTAGGCTGAGAAGATCTTTTATTACTTTTGGTACTACCACCGGGTCTAATTTTAGTAATTAAATTCTTTTTCCATTGAGTATTACGTCTCTTCTTAACAGCATCTAAAAGTCTTCTAATGCCAGGCTTGCCCAATCCAATCTTTTCCAAATCTTCTGGTTGAACATAATCAAAATGATGCAACCGGGTGACTTGTAAATCGTCCCTTATTCTCGTAAAGAACTGGGTAAGTTGTACATCGTGCAAAAGTTCTTGAAGCCATTCGGTTCCCTCATCGTCTGCCATCTTCGTTCACTAATATCCTAAATATCCTAAATGGGAATAAAGAATAAGATTTAAATTTAGAAAAAAAACCTTTTGAAAAACTATTTAAAATTAAATTAAAAGAAAAATAAGAAACACACGAACAATACGATGATCACGGATAACTAAATAAAATGGCATAAACAGAATGATTTCTCCCTTCCTCTTTCACCCTCTCATTCCCTCTCACTCACTCTCTCTCTCTCTCTCTCTCTCTCTTCTTTCTCTCTCTCACTCAAGTACTGAACGATAATATAACTTTTCTTATCGTTTTAAACACTGCACTTTACTAAAGAAAATCAACTATTGGTAATCGAATGGGAAAAGTAAAAAAGACAAGGCAAAAAAGAAAAGAATAAAGTAAGAAAAGTAAAGAGAAGGAAAGAGAGAGAGAGAGAGAGACAGAAAGATAGAAACAGATATATACATATATACTCTGTATATATACATATATATATATATATATATATATTATACATAAGTATATATATATATATATATAGACGATGAAATTGAGTGAACGAAGAAACCGAAGCATCCATATATCCCGAGAATGTTTGCCATTATTTTCTCCTCGGTCTCCCCACACACCAGCAGGAAATCAAATGAAGCTTAATAGGCCGATTTGAGGGAGGAGTCACAAAACGACGGTACTTATCAATTCTAGACATTGCTCTTTGTATATGTGATACGTACAAAAAAGGATCACCGACTAAACTAAACTACATGACCAAGAACGACACGGACTTACAAGATCACGTTTTGAAATATGTATGTATATATGTATATGTGTACGTATGTATGTATGTATGTATGTATGTATGTATATACATATACATGTATATAGATTGCTTACGTACAGCTATATGCATGTACGTGACAATAGAAGTGATAGGACTCGTATTATGATAAAAAAATCTAATCGTTTTTATATCTTCTATCTGAAGCACATACACACACACACACACACACAGAGACAGATACACACACATATATACATATATATATGTATATGTGTAATATGAATGTAGAATAACTTAGTCGACGACACAACGATGATGCCGATGAGACGATGGTAGGCGTCGTTTCGTTTACAAACAACATTCCTCATAATCAATTTGATTATGCATTACTATTATTACAATTAACGTATAAACACTTAGACACTAGGACATAGTTATCGATATATATTTATAATCGAATTGAACCCTTCAAAAAATATACAAAATATATACAAATAAATACACATATTGCATATACATATATATATGCATATATTTATATATTTATATATATATATATATATATATATATATATGTATACACGTCGATAAATAATCACTTACCAAAATGTCTTTTATACGATCGCTATCAAGGACAATCGTCAGGATTGGACATTATCGTCGTTCACGCGCGTTCCTCACTATTTTCGTCTTTCTCTTTCTTTCTCTCTCTCTCTCTCTCTCTCTCTCTGGCTCTCTCTGTCTGTCTCTCTCTCTCTCTCTCTCTCTCTCTCTTTCTCTCTCATTTCAGAGGATGATCGATGGCTTCGAGGATTCGTTCGATCCTCGTCATTTTCCGTTCGGACGTTGGAAAAACATATTTAATAATCATCCCCCGTTTTGATTTTCTCTTTTACAATACACTAACACACGACATTTCTACTTTATTATTTACTCACGTAAATACATACATATGTACATATGTAACTTCGACGCGTAACACAACAGACAGAATATATTTATCATGTATATATATATATATATATATATATATATAAGCACAGAATTATTCCCTATTTCTTCTTTATCTATCTCTTTTCTCCTCTTTCGTTCTTTCGTCTCTCTCTCTCTCTCTCTCTCTTTTTATCCCGTTGGTATATAAACTTTTCTACGAAAAAAAAAAAAGAAAAAAAAATAGGAGAGAGAAGAAAAATAAAAAGAAACTTGCAGCGAAAAACAAAAGAAAAAAAAAAAAGAAAAACAAAAAACCTCTCGTGATAGGTTCGCAAATGTCACGATAGGGTGCAGGAAAAGCGTAAGACCTTAAATTTTCGATTCGATCCAACCTACAACGAAGAAACTTTCACCGTACGAATTTCTCGCCCATTGCATTGTTACATACATTTATATATGTACACACACACACGCACCAACACACACGAACGAACGAACACATACACATGTACTATATAATATAAATATATATATATATATGTATATATATATATATATATAAATGTATAGTCTTTTTAACCTCAAAATATTAGTATTTCCTCGACTGGACGAAACTCGAAGAGATAGATAGATAGATAGAGAGATAGAGAGATAGAGAGAGAGAGAGAAAATTACGTGAAAGAAAGAAAATAAAACTGCTCGCAAGAAAAAGAAAAAGAAAAAGAAAAAAGAAAAAGAAAATAATTAAAAACGCGTATCCGATCTGCGTCGTTGAACGAAAGAGAAATGTCAAACGTTACTACTTCGTATAGTTTGTTACGATCACGTTAATAATAATCATCATCAGCATCATCGTCGTCGTCGTCGTCGTCGTCGTTGTTACCGTCGTAGTCGTTGTCGCGTCGTTGTCGCGTTGCGTTTCGTCGCTCTTTAATTGTGTGCACCAATCTTGGCACACCAAAGCAGACAGAGAGAGTGGGACAATGAAAGAGAGAAAGAGCGAGAGAGAGAGAGAGAGAGAGAGTCAATGAAAGAAAGAGAGAAAGAGAATAAGCAACGAAAGAGAGAGAGAGAGAGAGTATGAGTCAATGAAAGAGAGAGAGAAAGAGAATAAGACAACGAAAGAGAGAGAGAGAGGAAAGGAAAAAGGAAAGAATCAAAGAGAGAGAGAGAGAGAGAGAGAATGTGCAACTCTATTCAAGTGCAATCTTTAAAGTATGCACCGTGAAGTTGGCTCCTAGGGATAAAACTTGAAGTCTCGTGTTCGTAAAATCGATCGTACAATTTTTTTTTTATTTTCCTTTCATTTTTTTCATCATCCTCGTCGTCTTCGTCGATGTTATTGTTGTTACTTTAATTGTCATTTTAGTTGTTGTTAAAATTAATTCTTTTTTTTTAATTTTTTCTTTCTATCTTTTTTCTTCTTCTTTTTTCTTTCCTTCGGAGAATCTTCCTTCTTTTCTTTTTTCTATTTTATTCTTTTCCTTTATCTCGTGTAATTTAGAATTAATACAATTTCTCGTATTTTCTCTCTCTCTCTCTCTCTCTGTTCCGTCGAACGTATTTAGTTTGATTGGTTAGTACGCAAACGATACGAAAATTCGTACTCCGTATCTTTTTTGTCTTTTTTTTTTTGTAAATTTATTTATTTTTATTTGCTTTCTTTTTTTCTTTTTGTTTTTTCATTTTTCATTCCTTTCTCTTTGTTTTTCATTTTGATTATATCCATTAACATGATGGATCATCAGCTGTTACGTAATGTACCAACATATTTAATATTTCTTTTCGTTGTAAATATTTGCTTTTCCTTCCTTTTTTTGTTTTCGTAACTACAACATAATTATTAAAGGACGTTAAACTTTAAATCAAACAATTACATTAATAATGCGCGTGTTAATTATGCTAAAATGTAGGATAAAGGACGATTCTTTTTCTTCAACATTATTTCCTCTTCGTTCTCAATCATTAATTTCAAAGATCGAACACCAGAATCGAAACGAAATCTCGTTCTTTTTATAAGCCGATAAAGTCCACATAACAACATTGGTCATTCATGAATCAATCAGATCTATATAAAATTATATCTAAAAAAAAAAAAAAAAAAAAAAAAAGAAAAAAAAAATCGACGACTTTTTTTTTACGCGTCCATGCTCGAGCTTCGATTTTCTCTTTATATATACATATACATGATATCTACATATATATATATATATATATATATATATATATATATGTATATATAAAATATATGTTTTTGCATATGTAGACTATATTAATTATATAATATCGTAGACAACGTGCGAAATATATTAATATATATATGATAAAAAGGATGCATTGTGGATGCGAATATTTATTTATAAAAAAAAAAAAAGAAAAAACAAACCAACATTTATTAATTATAAAATATGAATTAAATGAGTACGAATACAATTTTTTAAATATTATTCTCACCTAAATGTACTAAATGTACAGTTCTCTCCATTATCGACGTTCTACAGGAATAGACAAGTGAGTACATTTTAACATTTTAGAGATACATTTTCAATGTACTAACCTATCAGAATACATTCGTTCTCGACAAAACGACAAAGCTTACAAAATTTTCTATCAGATGGCGCATCGATCGGCAAAGAAAATTTTACCCATCCATTTTCTTCGTTGGAAACATGATTCTAACTTTGTCATTGGTCGTCGCATCATCCAATCAGGAACGAAAACAAGATTGCGAATTGATTATCTTCATTATTTTATCTTTTCGTTCGAATTGTTGGAAGTTTTTAAAATTAATTAAAAAAAAAGGAATTCAATGTTAAGTTAAAACGTGATGAATATCTTTTTGTGTTTCTTTTTTTCTTCCAAGAAAATCTAAAAATGTGAAGTATTAATAAATGATTAAAAATGTTTTTATATATGTACACACACACACACACACACACACACACACATATATATATATGTATATATTATACAAAGCGTTTGTTCATTTAAGGTAATATCTTGTTTGTAATAATTATTAATTTATTTTCATATCATAAAAGAGAGAGAGAAAGAGAGAGAGAGAGAGAGAGAGAGAGAGAGAGGGAACATCTTAAGCAATGTCAGGTGTTGAAGATCTTGTATCGTCGTAAAAATATACCATATATACGTATTAAAAATAGATATGCTGGTTGATATAGGTAGACGTAATTTACACATATATCCAATTACAATTTCAATGCATTGTTATTCTTAATAGACGAATGTATCTATATTATTCGACGTATTACACATAGGTATATAGACATAGGTAGATACGTATGTGTTGTATAATATATCATTTATGCAATGTAACAGACTCTCCCTCTATCTCTCTTTCTCTTTCTCTCTCTCTCTCACTCTCTCTTTCTGTTTCTCTCTCTCTCTTTTACAATTGGTAGAATAACGTTTCGTTGTTAAAATGTTTCTTACATCGTGCATGAATTTGATTAGATAATAGATATTCGTGATATTAGAGAGAAAGGAGACGAGTAGAAAGAATTAAATTCAAACGTGTACGCGCATGAGTCGGAAGATGAATGTGTGATATTGTGTTACGTATGTATATATGTATATATGTGCGTGTGTGTGTGTGTTAGAGAGAGAGAGAGAGAGAGAGAAAGAATGGATGTATAGTTTGAGGTTAGTAAAGAGAGAGAGAGAGAGAGAGAGAGAGAGAGAGAGAGAGAGAGAGAGAAGGAGAAAGAGAGAGAGAGAGAGAGAGAGAGAAATATTAAACTGTTACTGATCGATTTTCCGATACAATTTCCAACCCTGTCTTTCTAAGTTTCTCTACAAGATCACTAATCTGTTATTATCGTTATTTATATTTCATTAATATTTAAAATAGTTTAATTATTATATGTATATAATGTATATGTATATATATATATATATATATATATATATATATAATTTTAATTTAATATTTAATTAGATATTTTATATTTCATTAGAAATTTGTATTTCTATCGAATCTTTCGAATATACAAGAAAAATCGTATTATTCGAATATTGTGTGATTAATTAAATGAAAAATTTTTGATAACGGTATCGTCGAGTAATCTTGAAATGTTATATTATTCTTAAATATTACAACAATTGTCATAGATAATTGTAATAAGATATAAAGATCAAATTAATGGGACGCGCTAAAAACAACGCTTTCACTTTCGCGTTGCGAGCTAATGCTTTCCGTTCTCATTTTTTTTTTTCTTTTTTTTTTTTTATTTTGTATATACGTATATATTTACGCATAATATATATCATTAAGTTTTATATATATATATATATATGTAATTCGAATGTCATCGTTTGTATATTTCTCATTGAACGTATTAATATTTTTGTTCTCCATAAAAAAAGGCAAAAAGAAAAAAGAAAAGAAAAGAAAAGAAAAGAAAAAGAATAAAAAAAGAAAAATGAATAAAAAATGTCGAACGACAAAAAATAAAATCATAGAGGTATATAGAAGCAACGATATTAATAGTAAATATATTTTGATAGATAGGCAAAAGAGAGAGTGAGAGAGAGAGAGGAGAGAGAGAGGGAAAGAGAAAGTAGCATGTAAGGCTGCAGTTAGGTTGTTCTGAAGGATGATGGCTCGTTATATCGAGTGGCCGCTTGTTGCATCCCCGCTCGCCATGATGTAAACAAGGGGTTGCGCGCGCCTAACGCCCTTCCACAGTGACCGGTTCTCTCTCTCTCTCTCTCTCTCTCTCTCTCTCTCTCTCTCTCTCTGTAGTATGCGCGAACTCGTCCTCCTTTTACTGTGTCAACTTCCTGGATCGAAGTAGTGTCGAGCTAGTCCCGCAGGATATTTCGAACCATAATTTAGTATAGAAAAAGAGAGAGAAAGAAAGAGAGAGAAAGAAAGAGAGAGAGAGAGAGAGAGAGAGGGAGAGAGATAATATTAGAGAAAGAAAAAGATTCAGAAGAATTTAATAGAATTGAAGGAGTGAAAAGGACAACAGAAAGAGAGAGAGAGAGAGAGAGAGAGAGAGAGAGAGAGAGAGAGAGAGAGAAAGAGAGGGAGAGAAAGAAAGAAAGAGAAGGGGGATTGAGGAGGAGGAGGAGGAAGAAAGTAGTGAGTGAGTGATAATAGAGCGGGAAAGTGAAGACACCGAAGTCGATGTACGTTCACCCTCCCTCTTGACCGTCGAACCGTGTCAACGTTACTCCCACCCCTTCTTATAGTTTGCTTTTCCACCACCTTATAGTGTAAACAAAACGAAGGTAGACCGATGAAGATATTCTGTGCCATAGATAAAGAGAGAAAGAGAGAGAGAGAGAGATAGAGGGAGAGGGAAGGAAAAGGGAAATTACATTGGATGATATAAATAAAACAAGGATAGATGATATTCTTTTGAAAAAGTGAAAAACAAAGAGAGAGAGGGAGAGCGAGAGAGAGAGAGAGAGAGAGAGAGAGAGATTATAAATAAAATAAAGATATGTAATAATATTTGATAAAGATAAATAATATTTTGTATGAGAGAGAAAGAGAGTGACAGATAGAAACAGAGAAAGAGAGAGAGAAAGATAGATAGATAGATAGATAGAGAGAGAGAGAGAGAGAGAGAGAGAAAAGAAATACGTACTTGTAGCAGGTATAAACTAAAAGTGAAGATAGATAAATAGATAGATGGATGGATGGATGGATGGATGGATAGAGAGAGACGGAGACACTATAGGATATAGGTGAGTGAGTGAGAACAAAATAGAGAGAGAGAGAGAGTGATAGAGATAGAGTGACAAAGAGAGAGAGAGAGAGAGAGAGAGAGAGAGAGAGAGAGAGAGAGAGAGAGAGAGAGAGAGAGCGGGCGAAAGAGATATATATACATATTTGTAGCAGGTATAAACAAAAAATGATGATAGATAAATAGATAGATAGATAGATAGATAGATAGATAGATAGAAGGAGAGAGACGGAAACAGAGAAGGATATAGGTGAGTGAGTGAGAGATATAGAGATAGAGAATGTGAAGAGATAGAGAGTGAGAGAGAGAGAGAGAGAGAGAGAGAGAGAGAGAGGGGGGACGTTCCTTCGTAGTGGAGAGGGAAATAAGAGGATATGAAAAGGGGCTGCGAGAGGTGGCAGGCCAGCTGCTAAGCTCAGAGCGCGTTGATTCGTCTCGGTGAGTGGTTGTTCCTTCTCGCGTTTGAAATTTACCGACAATAAGTTTTATCTCGCGTTTCCTTCTTTCTTGAATCTTGTTTCCGTTTTTCTTTTTTTTGTTTTGAATATTCTTTTGCTCTTCCTTCTCTTTCATTCTTTTTGCTTCGCTGTCTTCGAATTTCTTTTTTTTTATTTGTTCTTTCTTTAGTTTCTTTTCTCTCTCTCTCTCTCTCTCTCTCTCCTTCTATCTCTATCTTTATATTCTCATTCGTTATCATCGTAGATATCGACTGCGTGGATTATGAATTTTTTCGAGCTCGTACGTGAGTGGTTGAAAAGAGAAGAAGAAGGAGAAGAAGAAGAAGAAGAAGAAGAAGAAGAAGAAGAGGAGGAGGAGGAGGAAGAAGAGAAGAAGAAAAAATTTCAAGGACGATTCGAATAACGTGTGACGATTGATAAACTTCTGTTTCTTTTTTCCTTTCTTTTATTTTTGTTCTTTCATTCTAAGATTTTTCATTCTAAGAACAGAGGATTAGATCGTATAGAAGGAAAAAATCAAATATTATATATTTGATTTCGTGCGTGTAGCCAGACAGAGAGAGTGAGAGAGAAAGAGAGAGAGAGAGAGAGAGAGAGAGAGAGAGAGAGTGAAATAACATAGGTAATATTTATTGTCGAAGAAAGATATCTTTTTATTTTCTTGTATCATTCTTTAAACGTATAAGGGTGAGGTAGCAAAAGGGTTAATAGGATGAAGTCGGAAAGTAATAACGGATACATCAGGGCTAATGTTATCCCGGAACAAAATGAACCCACGTCTCCCATGGGACAAGACGTTTCACTAACCGGAAGTCCACTTCAGGTATGATTATTTATATATATATATATATGTATATAAAATTTGAAAGAAAACAAATATCTATATAATCTATGTCTTGATGATCTTCGAACAATATTTCGTTTTCTTATTATTTTTATTTTCTAATTTTTTTATATTCTTTTTTCTTTTCTCATACTTTATTCTTACTCTTTTTTTCTCTCTTCTTTTTTTTTTTAAGTCACGAGAACACGTAAGAAAATTTTTTAACGACCGTTTCCCGCCGTTGAACCGCCAGTTTTTGTTCCTTTTTCTTTTTCTCTTGATGACAAAGTAATAATTGATTTTTCCTACTTCGCATTAGTAGAAATACACCTTTAACAGTGGTAGATAATTTCATCGATCGAGAACATAATAAAAGCTACGTATAATTAACGCGAAGTTAATTTCGGCCAATTAAAGAGACACCTGCATCGTTGATAAACTAAGATGTATGCATGTATGTATGTATGTATGTATGTATGTATGTATGTATGTATGTATATCGCAAAAAGAAGAGTGTAGGTTTAATGGCGTGCAGATCTGATAGATATATAAATGACAGAAGAAGATAAAAAAAGAAACAAAAAAAAAAGAAGGAAAAGAAAAAGAAGAGAAAGAAATAAAATTTTTATAAACACGTACATTCATATATACATATACATACGCATACATATGTATGTACATATATATATATATATATATATATATATATATATATATATAGTATTGATAATTAAGAAGAAAAAAAGAGCTTAAACATAAAAGTTTTATACATTATTTGCATGGCTAGTTATTTTTGTATTTTTAAATATATATATATCTATATATATATACACACACACACATATATAAATATATATACCACATATATTCGATATTTGAAAAGTCGATATCAAAGATTCCCTTTTCTTGTGCAAAAGAAAAAAAGAAAGAAACGATATCATAGTAATGGAGTAACTTCTTTGAGAACGAATAAACTTTTAAAAGGCTGTCGATAACTGAATAAATCGACGATGAGATGGATCGAGAGAGAAAAGTAAAAACAAAAAAAAAAGAAAAAGAGAAGAAAAATAATATAAAAAGTAACGAAAAAAGGAAGAAAAAGAAGTAGAAACAATAAACTATGAAGAAGTAGGAAACTTAGGGGAAAATAGAATGAAGTAGATAGATAAGGTTGATATGTAGATTAGGTATATAATACTTATGTACTCTGTGAAACGAGCAAACTTCTCCTACTTCATTTTCCTAAGTTTGAAGCATCCTCGAAGTACGCTCATCTTCATTTTCTTATATCAATGTTATAAGAGAGTGGTATTCAAAGATTTCTATATTATACGCGTTTCTTTCTTCTTCAGAAATCTTCGCATTGGAACGAATCATTGAAACGACGAAAGAAGTTGTTGATTTCTTCGACCTTGGAAATAATTTTTTCATCAATAATAATTTTTCGTTTTAATAAGGGTTAACACATTGAATTTTTATTTGTTACGCGCTAATCGTTCCCTGACTTTATCGCATATTATTATTATTATTATTATTATTATTATTATTATTATTATTATTATTATTTTTTTTTTTTTTTTTTTTTTTTTTAATAAAATGATTCAACGGTAGTTTTAATTTTTTCTTTCTCTTTTTAATCGTTCTTCTTAAATATCATTTTGTATTTCTCTTTTTCCTGTTTGTTATTACTTCTTTTCTTTTTTTTTTTTTTTTTCTTTCCTTTTTCTCTTTTTACCGAAACTCCATTGTCATTAAATAATGCGATATGATATCCTTGGGTTGAAATATTTTTTATTCATTTATTTATAACACTATATACTGTACGATATATCCAGTATAATATAATTTAATAGAATCAATACTACGGTATATAATATGAAACGTTACATAATACGGCATATAAATAATAACTTCATAAATAATAAATCATAACTTTTTTAAACTTTTATCGTTGTTTATTTATTTTTCAATATAACGACAAAATGTCGGATTTAGTTGAGAATTATTTTATTTGAAATCTCATTAGAATGTTATCTCTTTATCAATAATATTATGTATCAATTTCATTTATGGATTCATGGATCTATGTTATCCGTGGATTGAATCTATCCGTAAAAAAATATTAATCGATGTTTCTTGTTTCTGTTTTTTTTTTTTTTTTTTTTTTTTTTTTCTTTTCTTTTCATCGATTATGGAAGGTTACCTATGGGCCGAGAGGTGGTACAACAGTGACAAGCGTTCTTCATCCAACGAATACGAGAAGACAGGTTGCTGGAATAACACGAGCCACTTCGGTAACAAGAAGACGAAGTGGGGCTCCTGCTAGACAACAAATGTTAGGCATATTGGCTGCCACATTGCTCGGCATTTCTCTATTAACTCTACTTGTCTTGGTATTGAATACAACGCGGGAATGCGTCCAAGAGCCACGTGAGTCTTTTATCCTTTTTTTTTATCCTTTTATTTTTGTTTTTGTTTTTGTTTTTCTTCTTTTTCTTTTTTTCGTTCGTCCATCTCGTCTCTCTCTTTTCTTTCTTTCTTTCTTTCTTTTCTCATCATCTATTTTTTTCTTTTCTCTTTTTTCTTTTCTTTTTTTTTTCCAAATTAGACACATTTACGATAACATCGATCGATCGATATAGTTGATAGTTGCAATTAGAAAATTATTGTAATTAATTTCGTAAGAAAATAATAATGTCCTTTATTAAATTCGTTGATAATGATTCGTGAAAATAATTGAAAGTGAAAATGATACGTACATTTTTTTTGTTCGTAAATTAATTTTTCATTCCTGATCATTTTTCTATCAATTTATTTTCTTTTTCCTTTTATATATAAATATATGATTATTATATAAAAAAAAAAAAAAAAAAAAAAAAAAGAAAATATATATATCAGATTTTATTATATTAGACGCAATTATTACGTCTATTAACGTATCAATAAATATTAAACAATATTTATATAGATCGATTTTAAATCGGACATGAATTTATTTCGAATCATTGAATTTCTTCGTTGACCTTGTTAATGACCTTGAGTTAAAGAGTAAAAAGAGACGAAGTAAAATCGAGAGAGATATCGATGCGCTAACGTAACATAAAGTATACGGAGCTTTAACGAGAGGGGTTGAAATTTTATGCTTGCCACGTGTTACGAAAA
Source organism: Vespa velutina (assembly GCF_912470025.1). Classification (NCBI taxonomy): domain Eukaryota; kingdom Metazoa; phylum Arthropoda; class Insecta; order Hymenoptera; family Vespidae; genus Vespa; species Vespa velutina. The sequence continues at coordinate 1,811,385 of NC_062194.1, forward strand.
TATATATCGTTATTCGTGTTTGCGCGAACTCGTGCTAGAAATTCGAATGAGATTTCCCTTTTGTCCATTTTCGTTTTCAATTGAATTTTCTTTCTACGTGATAGTTCGCGTTTGAAAATGTTCTTATAAAATAAAATACGTTTTCTCTCTCTCTCTCTCTCTCTCACTCTCCCTCTTTCTCTCTTTTTATTTTATTTATTTTTTTTTTTAATCTATATGTGTATACATATTTTCTTTTTCTCTTCCAATATTTATGCTACTTACAAATACACGTATTTAATTTTGATGCTTTTTTCTATTTTCAATTATTGTTTATTATGTAATAGAATTTTTTGTTGTTTAATATATATCTGCATATATTTTTTCTTTTATTTTGTTTTTATTTGTCACTGATATATATATATATATATATATTTCCATTTCTTTTTTCAATATTTGTAACAGTTACAGATATACGTGTTTAATTTTAAAACACTTTTAACTTTTAATTATTATTTATTGTGTACGTTTCAAAAATTCATGCGTTGAATAACATTAATTTATTCTGATATTCGTTGATCAATGATTATTACGTAACAGAATTTTAATATTTTATATATATATATATATATTTTTTTTTTATAAAAACATATTTGAACGTAATAAAATGATTTAATGCATTTCCAACACAAGCTTATTGTTGAAACGATTTTTATCGTTTGAAAAAAAATTTCGTTCTTAAATTTCGTTCTTATTTTTTTTCTTTTTTTTTTATTTTTGCTTTTGTTTCTTTCAACGGATCATAAAAAATTACCCCGTAGAAAAATAATTTTTCTTCGTTGACGGATATCGAATATTTTTCATTTGATGGAATAAAATGTTGAGAAACGTCGGTATTACGCGATATTTTATCCGTTGGTGAAGACAGATCAGATCGTAACGGATTGTCCGGATCGGATTCTTTTTTTTTTCTAATTTAATCGTTACGTCGCTTCTTTTTTTTTTTCTTTTTTTTTTTACTGGTGAAAGGATTATAAACCAATCCGGGAATTGGCCTTTTCGAGTAGAAGGACTCGATAGCCTCGACTCGACTCAACTTGATTCGATTCCATTAAGATCGTGTCGATAGTTGACATAAATCTTTAACGTTCGTATTAAAATAGATAAAGAGATACACACATACACGTGTGTGTTTATATATATATATATATATATATAATGAACGAATGAATTTCTTACGAAATTTAATCGAAAATAACACGGCGTCATAACTTTTTCTTCACTATTTAATTTTTTTGGTATCTTTTTTCTTCTTTTTTCTTGTTTTTTTTTTTTAAATTCTTTTCTCTTTCACATCATTTCGTAATTCGCAATCACGATCGATCGATCGATCAATCATCAACTCTTGCGAAATTTTTTTCAAATCAGACGAAACTTCGACTTCGTTTATTTCGATTTAAATTTCCATAAATATTAGATATGCAATATGGGATGGATTGGGAATGACGGGGAGGATGGGTGGGGTGTTTCAAAAGTTTCTAATCGAGATTAGAAATATTAATTATTGCATGTTCGTGATACCTGAAAGAACCAGAAATGTGACGATCTGGAAAGAAACAAGAAAGAAAACATAATTAAATCAATCTGAAAGATTTCGTAAAAGAATATTATTAGGTCCCAATTTGTCGGGCCGCAGGACATCAGTCCCCCTTCTTCCTGTATGTAACTAAATAAATACTTTACTTCGTGGAAAATTCGAGATATTTTTTTTTTATGGTATTTTGATAGTTTTATGATACTTTTCTAATACGTATTATACCCATGTAAATAAAATAAAAAAAAAAAAGAAATTATAGATGTAAGTTTTACATTTAAAGAAAATTAACAATATTTAAAATATATAGCAGTCGTGGCCGAGTGGTTAAGGCGTCTGACTAGAAATCAGATTCCCTCTGGGAGCGTAGGTTCGAGTCCTACCGACTGCGGTCTTTAAAAAAAATTCTGTAATTAATACATATTTTTTTTTCTTGTCTTTTTTTTTTCAACATCTTTTAAAAATTAATTAATTAATTTCACGAGAAAAAAATTGATCTTTTCATTTCTTTTTTTTTTTTTTTATATCTCTTCTTGCCAACGCTAACGAATCCAACTAAAAATGAAATAGGGGAAAAAATAAAAAAAGAAACCCGTCGTTCGTGATCGCGTAACGAAGGTAACAAATTAATAATTCAAATCCTCCTGTCCACCCTCCCTTCCTCTTCCCCTCCTTGTCCCTTATCTTCGTTCTGCCCTTGCATTCCGCAAGAACAATAGAAAGAACTCGGACGAATTTTCCCTCGAGTGTAGAAAAGTTTTATTCTGGTGACTTGAATCACGTACGCTTTCCTGTTCTACTAAGGGAAGAAATAAATAGATACGTAGGATGATTAAATGAACTCATTTCCTTTGTGAAAAAAGAAAAAAAAAAAAAAAAAGAGAAAGGGAGATTTAAATAATATTTTGAAACGTAAGTCAGCTTAGTAATGTTTCAGGCTCATTATAAAGAAAAATGGAGAAGTATATTATTATTGCGAAAGTTGGATGCATTGTCTTTTTCTAATACATAAAACATAATTATACTTATATATATATATATAAGGTTTTTCTTCGACGTGTATATAAAATTTTAATGAGTTATATCATAACAATATTGATAATAAAAATAATAATAGTAAAATACAATATTTTATATATATATATATATATATATATATATATATATATACCTTTGAGATAATAATATAATGATAATAATATTAATAACAAAATTATAATTTATTGTCTTTGTTTATAACTGCTAATATTAATAACAATAATAACAATAATAATAATAATAATAATAATAATAATAAAATAAAAAAAATTTTTTCATTATATATATATATATCTTTATCTACAAAAAGTAATATGACTAAAAGTAATATGACTGTTAAACGATATTTTAATTAAAAGAAGAAAAAAGAAAAAAAGAAAAAAGAGATAACATTCTCTTAATATACATATATATATATATATATATAATAATTTAATCTCATTTACATTTCTCATTTATTCATTTTCATTTATAGCCATTTATATGAGAATGAAATGAAATCGAACGAAAGGGAAAAAGAAAAAGAAAAAAAAAAAAAAAGAAAAGAAGGGAAATTTCACTCAGGTGAGTCCATAATAAAGGGCGAGGGGAAAAAAAAAGAAAAAATAAGATAAGATTATCAAAGTCGTTGGATCGCTACGGACTCGCTACTTCTTTTCGTTCGTATCATTCGAAGCTTCTCGTTTCGTAAAACAGTAAAACAGTAAAAAATGCTCACAGAGATTATATCTTTCTCTTCAAAATTATTTCTCGGCGATCGTTACTTTCCTTCGCGTTTGGATAAAACGCTTTCTTGCATGTATATCACGAATACCAGTGACCATCGCTTATGCCCTTCCTTTATTTCTCTGAAAAAATAATGGAAAAAAAAATTGAAAATAATATACGAGAGATGAGATTTCCAGACAAGTTCAAGGAAAATAAAAATTATACATACCGACAAATCATGTTGTAGAATTTTCTATCTCAACGATTATCTTAAAAAAAAAAAAAAAAAAAAAAAAAAAATACAAAAAGTGCACATATAAAAGAAAAGGCAATAAATAAGTAAAGAAATAAGGAAGTAAATAAATAAATAAATAAATATATCGTGGATGAAAGAAATTAATTGATAACTTTATCCACGATTAATATTTTTTTCTAACAAATTATTTAAAACTGTAATATCGTTTCTTTTATAGGTCCGAACGTGTGCATGTCCGAAGAATGCGTGAGAACCGGTAAGTTCCTACGATATAAATTAAAACTTTTATCTGATAGTTTAATGTTAATATATAAAAAGCGCATACAAAAGTCTATTATATACATATTTATGTATGTATTATGTACGTATAGGTATGCAAAAAACGTATACGTGTATATATCCACACGAAGAGACTTCAAGATTTAATTAAATTTATTTTTTCGTCATAAAAAGAAAAGAAAAAAAAGAGAAAAAAAGAAAATAAAAAAGAAAAATTCCGTCAACTCGCCTAATTGTCGACTAAAATATTAAAAAATTTTATAATAAAATTTATATTAGATTATAATGAACATTGGAACGAGAGGGAGAGAGAGAGAGAGAGAAAGAGAGAGAGAGAGAGAGAGAGAGAGAGAGTGATTGAGTTGAGTGAATGATTGAGAGAGATAGAGAGACAGCTTTAAATAATAAATAAATCGAAATGTAATTGGAAACGTCGATTATATTATCGATTATATTCGACGTTGATCATATATCGTATATTTTTTAAAAATATTTTTTAATTAATTAATTAAAAACACGTCGTTCTCTTGAACCGAACACGTATGACGATGATCGCGTTGAAAATCGTTGGAAAATCAGGGATGGCTCGGTGATGATGAGCTCTCGTCGAGCGTGATTAATTGAAACGTTGATCGAAAACGATACAAGCTTGCCAACGAAAGCGTTTACGTTATCTAACGCGAGCAACATCCACAAAATCGAATTAGTGTGTCTCGTGGCGAATAATTATCGTTCATCGAATTCGTCCCCTCCCCTTTCACAATGTTTCCTTCCATTATTGCATCTGAATATATATATATATATATATACATCATGGTTGAATAATTAGTTGTTATTTTTTCTCTCTCTCTCTCTCTCTCTCTCTCTCTCTCTCTCTTTTCTTTTTTTTCCTTCCGTCGATACGAATTTTTAATTTTCTTTTTATCATCGTCGATTGTACAGTACATATATACATAGATATTGAATATAACTTATGATAGACGTTCAATTAATAAATTTTTATTTATTTATTTATTTAATTATTTATATATATATATTTTTTTATTTATTTATAGATCTTTCATTTTTTCTTACTATTGATCTTGCAACGCGCATATTGCATGTAACATGAAGTAAATATTTTGTTATAAAATTTGTATCTATTATATTTATTTTTCATATGTATGTGTTTGTTTTCATTTAATTTATAAAAAAAAAATATATATATATATATTTTTTAATATACATTAAATATTTATTTTATACTGCGAGTAATATACAATAAAAAATAAATATATATATATGTATATAATATATATATTTATATAAATAAATTTTTATCTTACTTTTTTCTATATATATGTATATACATATACATGCCTGTTATATATTGAAAATGTATATTTTATAATATTTGATTTTCACATGAAATATCTAATTATTTCTTAACGATATTTAGCCTAAAGGTGTAAAGATTAATTAGGATTGCAATTAATTTACGACGGTGTACGCGACAGCTCATTAAATCGACGTCGTTCACTTAAGTCGTGTCACGATATTAATCATCCTTCTGGATAATTTCGTTATCGGATAATTTTGCTCGTTTTGGGGGAGAGGGGTGGAAAATCGCGTTGGCTTCTAGCAAATTTAATTAAATTATTAAATAAATAAATAAATAATGGTAAATGTAAGCAACGATTTGTTTTAAATTAATTCGATAATAGCTCGTGACAATAGTTTTGGACAATTTTAATAATTAGTTAAATAATTTTTATCAAAGGACTGATAGGAAAGTATCGTTGTAATTTTTTTCAATATTAAAAAAAAAAAAAAAAAAAAAAAAAAAACAAGAAGAAAAAAGAAGAAGGAAGGATAGAAGAAAAGAAGAAAGTAATTAAAATTAAATAGAAGTTTAATGATTTTTTTTACATATATACAGCCGCAAGTTTGCTCTCAGCGATGGACCAGACTGTTGCACCCTGTGTTAACTTTTTTCAATACGCATGCGGTGCTTGGAATCGTTTGCACGTGATACCAGAAGATAGAAGTTCCATCAGTACCTTCGAGGTACTAGCTGATCAACTCCAGATCATTCTGAAACGTGTCCTCGAGGAATCACCGAACGAGAACGACAATCATGCAACTCTAAAGGCCAAAATGTTCTACAAATCGTGCATGGACATCCGTGGGTATAAAAAAAAAATTACAGAAATGTAATTAACGGTACTCCCCAAAACTATCTCTCTCTCTCTCTCTCTCTCTCTCTCTCTCTCTCTCGTATTTTTGCAACATTTGAATTTTTACACTAATGACTGATGATAAATTAAAAAAAAAAAAAAAAAAAAAAAAAAAAGAAAAGAAAAAAGGGAAAGTAAAATAAATTAATTAATCAATTGCGTTCGCGCACAATTCTTTTCCTTTCTTTTATTGATTCGAGATAAATATATATATATATATATATAAAGAAAAAATAAAAAACAAAATCGATTCTCCTAGCAAAAGGACTCCCTATCACAACGAAGATTTTAATAAAAATTTTCTATTGCTTTTCATAATCGATGAATTTGCAGCTCGCATACGGGAGATCGGTGACAGACCTTTGAAGGAAACATTGACAGCACTTGGTGGTTGGCCAGCAGTTATCGGAGCATCTTGGGAGCCACCACCTTATCCAATCGAGGTTCTCTTGGGTCGCCTACGTGGTGAATACAACGAGGGCGTTCTAATGGAGCAATGGGTTGGCCCAGACGACAAGAATTCCTCAACCAACATCCTGCAGGTGCGCCGGCAAAGTAAGGCCCCTTGGTCGACGAATGCATGACATTCTCTTTTTTATTCGTTTTCAACTATAACAACAACAACAACAACAACAACAACAACAACAACAACAACAACGACAACGACAACGACAACGAATACAAATACAAAAACGAAATAAAGTATTAAAAAAATAAAAAAAAAAAAAAAAAAAAAAAAACAAGAAAATAAATAAATAAAATTCAATTTACCAATCAGGATTCATTAAGCGTTCATCCGAAGTAAATTTCATAAAGAAAAAAAAAAAAAAAAAAAAAAAAAAAAGAAAAAAAGAAAAAATAAATGCAAAAACCATCTATATACGATGTGACTTATAACAAAAAAAAAAAAAAAGAAAAAAAAAAAGAAAAAGAAGAAGAAAAAAAAATGAAAAAGCAAAAAGAAATTCCCAATCAAAAAGTATGGATCGATATCGCGATCCTCGTTTAAAGGGGAACAAAATCTCGATCAAAGAAAGTATATAATTAATTTGGCGATTAATTAACGAAATTCGTTTCTCATTGATTTTTTCACGATTAGCTGGATCAAATGCAGCTGGCATTACCCAGTCGTGATTATTATCTGAAGAAGAACAGCGAGGCTGAATTGGATGCTTATCATCGTTATATGACCAACGTGGCTGTTTTACTTGGCGCCAATCGTGAAAATGCAGCACTCGAGTTTAATCGCGTGATCGCCCTTGAAAAACAACTTGCCAATGTACGTGTCCTTTGTCTACCTTTCTTTCTTCTCTTTTCTTTTTTCTTTTTTTTTTCTCTTTTTTTTCCAATCTTTCCATTCTTCCCTCTCTCTCTCTCTCTTTCTCATTGAATTTAAATCAAATTAAGAATGGCCGAACATTTTTTTTTGTTTGCTTTTTCCCTTTTTAGTTTTTCTTCCTTCCTTCCTTTCTTTCTTTCTTTCTTTCTTTCTTTCTTTCTTTGTATCTTTTTAATATCTCGCAGGCTTCGTTGCCCGAGGCCGACAGGCATGATACCTCAATGATCTATAGAAAGTTAACGTTGCGGGAACTACAGGAAGAGGTGCCGCAACTTAAATGGAAAGTTTATCTCGAGGAATTCATAAGCGCACCGATTACCGAGGACGAGCCACTAGTGGCATACGCGATGCCCTATTTCCTACAAATGGGTCGTATCGTACAGAAAACCGATCGCAGGTATTTATTTGTTATATCAATTAATTATTGGGTACTTGGGTACTTGTGAAAAATATCCAATCGTATTGTTCTTTCTTTTCTTTTTTTTTTTTTTCCTTTTTTTTTTCTTTTCCCTTTCCACATCGTGTATTTGCATAACATTTCGATTGATCTTAGATCGTAATTCGATGAACGTATCGTTAGAAACATTTTATCCATTTTTTCTTTATTCTATTATTTTATTTTATTTTATTTTATTTTACTTTAAACTTCCCCTCCCTCTTCCCCCTTTGATTGAATTTATTTACCCTTTAAAAAGTCGAATTTTCGACTTTTTTTAGTTCGTTCTTGTTTTCTTTTTTTTTTAGTTTTCTTTCTTTTTTTTTTTTTTTCGTAACATCGTAATATCCCTTTTTTAATACTCCACATTTTTATCTATCATCGTTTCATCGAATCAAAAAGTCGAAGGTTAAAATTTGCCCGTTGAAATAGGATTTCCGATTTGTTCCGGGGTTCTTTTTTTCTCTTTTTTTCTTTCCATTTTTCCAACAGCTTTTTAAAAACCCAAGAGCTTTTATCTCCCGATCATGTTTTTTTTTTCTATCTTTTTCGATCGAAATCATTTAAAAAATGATTAAATTTCCCGGTGAAAATTGAATTTCCGACTATTTCAATATCTTTTAGGCTTTGTTCCTTTTTCTATTTTTTTTTCTTTTTTTTTTTTTTTTTCTTTTTCCCCCTTTCGATCTCATAACATCGATAACGCTTTTTAAAACATCGTTAAATTTGCCAACGTAAAATTGTATTTCCCACCGCTCTTGGAATCAATAATTTTAATTCCAATCAATGCTTCTATCCCGTTAAAAATAATATTACCCGGCAATTCAATTGCTATTTTTATTATGAATTTTTCATTAGAATTTCTTTTCGTTTGATTTCATCGTAATATTTATTATTCCTATTTTAAAGGACGTTGCACAATTATATATTATGGCGATTGGTGATGTCCATAATGCCGCATATGATAGACGAGTATCAACAAAAGAGAATTGAATTTCGTAAGATATTATCAGGAATTCTAAGCGAGAGAAACAGATGGTCCCAATGCGTAGAATGGACCAATAAGAATCTTGGAATGGCTGTGGGTGCACTTTTCATACGTGACAATTTTAATCACGAGAGCAAGGTTCGTTAAAGCTATTAATTATGTTTTGTGATATATATATATATATCAAAGAAGTATGAATGAGTTCATCGTGAATACCTTTTTGATAATTGTTATTATTATTATTATTATTATTATTATAGGAAACAGCATTGGAAATGATACGAACTATACGCGAAGCATTTAATGAATTGCTAGCTGAGAATCAATGGATGGACGATGAAACCAGGACCGTTGCCAAAGGAAAGGCTGATTCAATGAATGAGAGAATCGGTTATCCAGAATTTTTGAAGGATCCGGTCAAACTTTCCTTCGAATATGTGACGGTATGTGTGTGTGTGTGTGTGTGTGTGTGTGTGTGTGTCTATGTACGTTTGTGTATATGTGTATTCGATATCCAAAATATCGATCACCAGATTTTTCTTTTTTTTTTTTTGATTTTCTTTGTTCTCATCAAAACGTAATTTAAAATAAAAATCCATCAGATTATCCCTGTAAACGTTCACATCAAATAGAAATAATTTCAGTTGAACATAACGGAGGATCATTTTTTGGAAAATGTTTTGGCGGTACATAAATACGACGCATATCACAATCTTCAAGAATTACGTCAACCGGTCGACAAGGATAAATGGTCCACGGAGCCGGCCGTGTTAAATGCGTTTTATAATCCAAATAAAAACGACATAGGTAAGTTGATCGTTAATATATAGATAAAGAGAGAAAGGATAAAAAGAGAGGTGTTTGAAAAAAAAATGTATCCAATTGTTATGGATTTCAGTATTTCCCGCTGGTATACTGCAACCGCTTTTCTACTCTCAGCACTTTCCTAAATCATTGAATTACGGTGGAATCGGTGTTGTGATTGGTCATGAAATAACTCACGGATTCGATGACAAGGGACGACAATTTGATAAGGATGGCAATATGATGCAGTGGTGGAATAATGCGACCATTAAAGCATTTCGAGAGAGGGCACAGTGTATCGTAGATCAGTACTCCCGTTACAAATTACAAGAAGTTGATCTTTACATAAATGGCCGA